>NC_062283.1:56329171-56609171 GCF_902655055.1 Lutra lutra
AAAAAGTACATTAATAATTACCATGAAACTAGAAATTGGCATCTGTGGCCTCAGAGGAGATTTTAATTTGTTATGCCATGAATTTCACCCTCCTTCTCAAAGATTCAAATGACTTCTTTTCTATTTGTCATAGCTTTGGCTCAGGTTCATTGGCAATGCTTAACAACTAATACTGACTTGAACTGAATGCTCTTAAAATGATCTTTGTTCCCTTGAATTTGCTTATTCATTCTTAAATGCAACTTTAGCAAATGTTAAGAAGATAACCTTGATTTTTATTTCCTTTTAGGACCCATCCTTTACTGCTTTGCTAACCACTCAAACGCAAATCCAAAAAGATATTGTAAATAAACACAATGAACTAAGGAAATCAGTCTCTCCACCTGCCAGCAACATGCTAAAGATGGTAAGAGGCAATGATAAGGGCTAATGGTGTGATCTAGCAGTGATAAGAGCAGGGATTTCTTTTTTTTTTTTTAAGATTTTTTAATTTATTTATTTGACAAACAGATCACAAGTAGGCAGAGAGACAGGCAGAGAGAGAGGGGGAAGCAGGCTCCTCACCAAGCAGAGAGCCCGATGCGGGACTCCATCCCAGGACTCTGGGATCATGACCTGAGCCGAAGGCAGAGGCTTTAACCCACTGAGCCACTCGTGCGCCCCAGAGCAGGGATTTCTTAAGAACTTTGTGCTTACAAAGTTTTTCTTCTATTCTGCTATTTCATCTGAGCTGCGTTATGGGCATGGCAGAAAATTTTTCCTTTTTAATGGTTAAATAATCTGTCAAATTTATAGGGATATTCAGTCAGGAAGGCAACATTAGAGCCAGATCTTCAGACATCAAATGTGAGGCCATTGCACTTTTTGTCACTATCTGCCCTAGTCTAAAGGAGGTCCCTTTCTTTCATGTATTTTATTCTTTTTAATTAATCTCTATGCCCAAAGTGAGGCTCAGACTCAGGATCCGAAGAATCCTGTGGGTAAATAAGAGCCCATTTCCACAGCATGGTTCATAAATGCTAGACTATCTCCCATTTGAAACCAATGGGCTACAATTGGAATTGGGAATAATCTAGGCCTGCTTATTACTAAGGAAATATAATTCAAAGACTTCACATGTTGAGTATTTAGAGTAGCCCCATTGCTAAAAATCCTGCATGTGGTTCCAGTACTATCATAAGTTGTCAGATATTATGTTAGATATTTCTCTATCTCTATCTATTCATCATTTATGAACTTCTCTTCATGTGGAAATTGGCACTAGAGCAAATAAATGCACACACGCCTATATACCCCCCTACCAAAAAGGTCTTTGCATACCACTGATGATCAGATAATTATCTATAGAAGTTTAAAGTAGTGAAAATCAACCTACCAATCAGATTATAAACCATATGCTTCATAGGAGTTGAATTTTTAAGTGTATTTTTTTTTCTTGTGACATTTAGGAATGGAACAGAGAAGCAGCAGCAAATGCACAAAAGTGGGCAAATAAGTGCACTTTGGAACACAGTGTGCCAGAGGACCGAAAAACCAGTATGTAAATGAGTAAATATTTTTTGAATAGATGAACTAATAAAATAATATTGAAAAAATCAGATAGAATGGAACATTCCGGTATGTTATAAGAAGACTTAGAGAATAAACGTTGCTTATACTGCTCTATTTATATATTTTTATTTTTGTTTTTGAGAGAGAAAGAGAGAGAGAATGTGAGTGGGGGGGAGGGGCAGAGGAAGAGGAAGAGAGAATCCCAAGCAGGCTCCATGCCAAGTGTGGAGGCTTACATGGGGCTTGATTTCATGACCCTGAGATCATGACCTGAGTGGAAATCAAGAGTTGAATGCTTAACCAACTGAGCCACCCAAGTGTCCCTATATTCTCCTTTTTTAAAATCAAAGTATCTGTAGAAGGAGAGAGAATTATAGGTACCATTTTGCGCTTGTTGATTGTTTACATTATGCAAATGATACTTGAAGCAATACTCCACTTTTTTGTTTCAACCAGCTCATGAGTCAATAAGTCATGTATCATTTCTCCAAATTTAAAGATGAGAAGATGAGGACAGGGGAAGAATGACTTCCCCAAGTCACAATCTGAAGTGTGTCATATATTGGAAAGTTAACCAGCCTTAATTATTTCTAATCCACTGCTCTTTTTTGTGATCCTGTGTAGCTATCTGATGTTTTCATATCTCTTCTTTTGAATTCATAAAATATACTAAAGGTGATTCGTTCCTGAATTTTGTGAATATTGCTCTAAAAATACTTAAATTTTAAAACTTATGATAAATATTTTGGTATGTTGATTCATTTTTAATTTTTGAATTCTTGTCAAGTATTATAAACACCATGAAAGAAAAAATGTTTTATGCATAAACCTTACAATAAAATATTTATTTATATTTTCAATAATATACATATAGGCAAGCTCAATTTGAAAACAACAAATTTTTACCTGTAATTTAATCACATTATTTACTTATATGGTTCATGCTGCTCTGTTAATGAAATTATGAAAAGAATGACTGCATTCAGTAGAAGATTAAAACAAATGGTCTTAGAGATGCAAGTCTATTAGATTCTTAGTTTCTTTTTTCTATATTAAAAGACATAGACAAGAATATTTTATATTTTTTTATATTTTTATATTTTTATATTTATATTTATATATTTAAGCAACAAATAGACATTATATTTTAAGCTACCAAAATGTAATTCATAATTGAGAGGTTGAAAAGATCAAGAAAAGTTTCTGGGCAACAAGTTACTTTCTTTATTGTGGTAAGAACACTTCATGAGACTTACACTTTTAACAAATAAGTGTACTGTATGATATTACTGACATTAGGTACAATGTCCTGCAGCAGAAGTTATTCATCTAGAACTTATTCATCTTTATGAATGAAACTTTATGCCCATTGAATGGTAATTTCCCATTTCTCCTTCCCCCCATCCTTATCTATTACTGTTCTACTCTTTGGTTCTATGAATTTGGTTATTTTATGTACTTCATATAAAGGGAATCATGTAATAGTTGTCTTTCTGTGACTGGATTTTTTCACTTAATATCATGTTTTCAAGATTCATCCATAGTGTCTCACCCAAGTGTTGCAGAATTTCCTTCTTTTTTAAGGATGAATGAAAGCTGTTGTATATATATGGGTGTCATTTTGTCATCCACTCATCTGTCTGCAGATTTTATGTTTCCATATATAGGCTATTGTGAAGAATGCTGCAATGAATATGAAGAATGCTAATATTGCTTCAAAACCCTGATTTCAAATTTTTTGGATAAATACCCAGAAGTAGTATTACTGGATCATTGGTGTTCTAACTTTAATTTTTTGAGGAACCTCTGTTTTTTTCCACAGCAGCTACCCCATTTTTTATGCCCAACAAAATTATACAGGATTCCAATTTTTTTCACATCTTTATCATCACTTGTTGTCGGTTTTGTTTTCCCCCAGAAGAGACTTCTTGACAGGTGTAAGGTGACATCTCATTGTGGTTTTCATCTGCATTTCCCTATGTTTAGCAGCACTGAGCACCTTTTCACATACCAGTTGGCCATTTGTGCATCTTTGGAGAATGTCCAATCAAACTGTGGTCAGAAAAGATCTGTAGTCAATTTCTCAGGCAGCCTCCTGAAAGAGATGGATCTTTAGGCATTCCATCCAACTCTTTCTCTACTCATGAAGAGGCTAGAAGTTTGGATTTTTTAATCTACTTATTCTGTGCTGAACAAGGAAGGAAAGCTTTGGCATTTATGAACCTAAATCTCTATGCTCATCTTGTTTATGCTAGATCTGTTAACATTTTCAGAGAGGCAAGTCAGAAGTCAGTTTTCTGGGCAACATCTGGAATATTTGTGGCACTGGATGCCCAGGCCAATTTTTTCCCACTCCAGGGAGAAACAGGTAGATATGGCACTTGCTCACTGTGTGCTATGCTGGGGAGCTGAGAAATGGCATCTACCAATCCAAACCACCATCTCTGTTCTCCCCCAGGGAGTAACACTGAAACTATGCCAAACCCCTCAGAGCTTTAAGACAAGCAAGGCTGATGTCAGTTCTTTAGGCAGCCCTAGAGAAATTGGAGCAATGGACACACCAATCAACTCTTTGCTTCCCCAGGAGGAAGCTGAGAACTAAGAACTAAGCCAAGGGGAGGAGATATGGTAACTACCAGCTAAAGCCAGCATCTCCATTCTCCTCCAGATGACTAGCCTGAGCCTGATTGTCAGAACTCCCAAGACTACCAAGAAAGAAGCCAGCCATCTCTGGGGAATTTCCTTAGGGAAGGTTGGGATGCTGGACACAAGAACCAACACCTACCTTCCCCTAGGAGAAGCTGGGAGCTAGGAGACCTCTTCCTGATCATAGGAGAAGCACTGTGCTGAGGGTAGGCATTCTAGCAAAAGGGTGTCCCAGTTTCCCTACAGACTTCAGTGAGTCTGCATTCATATTCTCCCATGATCTAGGAGTCCTTCAGTTAGTTTTCCCACAAAGGGCAATTTGTTTGGAAATTGTTGCTGAATCTGTGTATTTGTTAGGGAAATGAGAGTCTGGGGCTCCCTACTTCCCCATCTTTCTGATGTCACCTTCTGCAAGGCTCTTCTTGGCTAATTCTCTGAGGAAGATTGGCCTTATGACATTCTGATTTAGTGATTAAGAAAGACTCCAAAAGCTTTGAAATCTGCCATTCCTCCTGATGTCAGATGCCTATAAATTGAGGCTCTTATAGACTGCCTGTAGAACTCTTTTTACCAATTTCACACAAAATCATAATTATAAACATTTAGAACAGGGTCCAATATGTGAAAAATCTCTGGTGAAGATGGATGAGAGGAGGAGAAAAGGAATAAAAGTTGTTCACTGCCTTTCACGAATTTATGATACAAAGCTGAGAGCATAGGAGTCCATACAATGTGAAGAACTTAGCCTGAAAAAGAATGCATTTCTGAAACTCCAGAAGATTTTTGAAGCATAAGGGCTTCTTAACCTGTGCAAAGTTTTGCATGTTGATGCCAGCCTCAGTGTCCTAAACAGATTTTTTTTAAAGATTTATTTATTTATTTTAGATAGAATGGTGAAGGTGGAGGGAGAGAATCCTCAAGAAGACTCCCTGCTGAGTGGAGAGCCTGATGCAAGACTAGATCTCAAGACCCTGAGATCATGGCCTAAGCCCATCAAGAGTCAGCTTCTTAACCTACTAGGCTACCCAGGTGTCCCTAGATAGATCTGTCTTCTATTCAGCTTTAGAGCTGAGAAGAATGGAAGCCCTTTTATTAAGTATTATAAGTATAGGCACTGTGTTTGAAGGGCAACATCCTTGTGGGGTTTTTTTTTAATTTTTTTAAAAGATTTTATTTTATTTATTTGACAGACAGAGATCACAAGTAGGCAGGCAGAGAGAGAGGAGGAAGCAGACTCTCCACGGAGCAGCGAGGCCGATGTGGGGTTCAATCCCAGGATGCTGGGATCATGACCTGAGCCGAAGGCAGAGGCTTTAACCCACTGAGCCACCCAGGCACCCCCATTCTTGTGTTTATATAGTTGATTTCTTTTGCCATTGAATACTCTATTGCTTCCTCAAGAATGATCCATTTATCTTTAGGTACAAAATGTGGTGAGAATCTCTATATGTCAAGTAACCCTGCTCCGTGGTCAGATGCAATCCAAAGCTGGTATGATGAGCGCCATAATTTTGTCTATGGTGTAGGACCTAAGAGTTCCAATGCAGTTGTTGGACATTACACCCAGGTAAGACAAGCAAATGAAAATACTTTGACCACAAATGCTCTAATATGAAAGCATCTCTAAATTATGACCAAGTCCAATGTTCAATTTGGGTAAGAGCATGAATAGATATGATAGTCCTGACGTTGACTGGTACTTCATCTAGAGTTGTCTTTTTTTTCCATCACTTGCAAAACTCTTGGTAAGGAAGCATACTCCATACTTTCTCAAAATTAGAAATGGATAAAATAGTGAAGGCATGTTAAGATTTAATATTTTTAAATTTGTGATTTTCTTCAATAATTGTAAATATTTTCAAAAGGTACTTGGCTACAAACTATAATAGTATCATTTTTTCAGTTTTATAGTTGCTACTATTTTTTTAATATTTTCCCTCATCTTGAATGTACTCTCATATATTCCCTTTTGGAATTGTAGCTCGTTTGGTACTCTACTTACCATGTTGGATGTGGAATTGCCTATTGTCCCAACCAAGAGAATCTAAAATACTACTATGTTTGCCAATATTGTCCTGCGTAAGTATACACTTTAGAGTTTCATGCAATAATCCTATGTGCAATTTAGTATTTTAAAATTCTTTTATAGTAAACAAATTAGAACATAAAACATATTTCAGTAAAGGGAAAGAATAATTCCTTTTTTCATTTTTAAAAATTGATGCATAGTTCATATACAATGTCACATTAGTTTTAGGTGTATAACATAGTGACAGGTCTACACTTTATACTATGCTCACTGCAAGAGTAGCTATCAGCAGTCACCATACGATGCTATTATAGCTATTTTTTAATTTTTAAAAATATTTTTATTTATTTGTCAGAGAGAGAGCACAGGCAGGGGGAGCGGCAGGCAGAGGGAGAAGCAGTCTCCCCATTGACCCTGGGATAATGACCTGAGCCAAATGCAGATGTTTAACCAACTGAGCCACCCAGGTGTCCCATGTTATTATCACTATTTCAGTACTATTGACTATTATCCCTATGCTGTACTTTTTATCCCCATGACTTACTTTTTCCATAACTGGAAGCCCGTATCATCCCCTCCCTTTCAACTCTTTTGTCCATCCCCTCATTGCTGCCAATCTCTGCCCCTCTGTCAAACATCAGTTTGTTCTTGTACTTATGGTCTGTTTCTGCTTTTGTTCATTTGTGTTTTTAGCATCCCCATATAAGTGAAATTGTATGGTGTCTGTGTTTCTCTAACTTGCTTCACTTAACATAATACCCTTTTAGGTCCATCCAGAAGGAATACATCTTTGGGAAATGCCTTTTTTTTTTTTTTAAAGATTTTATTTATTTATTTGATAGACAGAGATCACAAGTAGGCAGAGAGGCAGGCAGAGAGAGAGGAAGGGTAGCGGGCTTCCTGTCGAGCAGAGAGCCTGATGCAGGGCCCAATCCCAGGACTCTGGGATCATGGAAATGCCTTTTAAATTGAGATACATTCAACTTCTCAGGGAAGAGACCAGGTTCTCAACTCCAAGTATAAAATCTGAAACTCCTTAGTTACAAAGTAGCATCTTTTTTCTCAGTCGCCTTTCCCTTGGGCTCACTACTCTAGACTTGATATCATTAGTTCTCACTAACTTCACACTTTAGGAGGTTGCAGCTTGATGGTTAAGCAAGGGATGGTCGTGGAGTGGCAAGTAAGGGATGGAAGATTGTGATTTCCATTTCTCCTGCTAAAATATCCCTTATCCCGTTTATCTAAAAAATCACCCGGATTATTTCCTCACAGATTATTCATTTTTTTTGCATCTCAAAGGTTTTGCAAGAGATCGTTAATATACTTCAGAGTCCAGAATAAAAAAAAATCTTCAGTCTTTGTTTTTCAGAAGTTTTCACAAAATCTCCACAATGAACCATTTTTTAAGGTCTTGACCTACAGCAGGAAATATGTTCATTCCATCAAGGATTATGTCTGAATTTACCCGTAATAAATTCTGTGGATATACTGAAGATCTAATCTCAATTTACCTGTTAATCTTAAATTATTTTAATGCTTGAACTTTCGTGCCACTGGAGACAGGGAGATCCCTAGAACCAATGCTCCTACAGGATTTCTTTTGAGACTGTAGATAATCCAAGCATGTGATTCTCCAGAGTGAGAGGTATGACCTCCAACATCATTTTCCTGCAAGCACTTACTAAGGTTTAGTAGAAAGAATTGAGAGGTCCTAAGAGAATGCACCCAAACTCACTGGCTGGTTTTAAGAGAGAGGGTCTGGAGCCAGTCATCTGAAGTGAGAGTTGGAGTGATAATGAGGAAAAGCAGGGGTGAGAGAACTTCCAGAACATGTTTGTGTCTTATTTCACATTTTTCTAGGGCCTCAGACATGGTCGTTATGTTCTGTGCAGGGAGAGATTCAGATGCATGACCTTGTATTCTTGGCCCACTTGACACTATTGAGATTTGGACTCACTTGTAATTCAAATAAATTAAATGGCTAATAGGTAATGATCATAAGCAAGTTGTAAGTTAGTCACTGTAATGTGTTACACTCTGGATATCCATGCTTGTCAAAATTTTTGAGTGAACATTCCCTGTGTTTGGTAAGTTTTAAAATGTCTCACATACCTCTAGAAACTCACTAATTTCCTTCTCTCTGCCTGTCCCAGAAACACACACCACTAACTTAACTTAAATATCCCTGCCCTCATCTAAAAGGTGAAGTACATATATATGTTTATATATATACTGGAGTTTACTGTTTCTAGATTATATCTAAGAAATTTGGTATTTTATTATCTTTCAAATATAAAATGATATTGTAACATTAAATATTCTTTTTCAAACTGCAACTACCTGCCTCCCAGGAGCTCTTTTGTCTCCCTAGGGGATATATTCTACCTCTAGCTAACACATTGGGCTATACTGCCTTGCCAGTTTGACCAAGTCTGCTGGGACATGAAGAAAGTGTGACCACATTGAAATATACTTTGAAAACTTTAGACTCGACTCTAATCTAGTTGCCCAATCTGAAGAATTATAGTCAAGGAAATTGGTCAATATGTGAAGCATTTTCTTAATTTGAATGTTACCTGAATTACTCATTGGGCATTATAATTTTTAAGTTTTTTAACATAACTGAAAACATTTGTAGTCATGTATGTTTGGTAATTTATACTGCCCTTGGGGAGTATAAAGTAAATTATAAAGTGAAAAGTATTTGACATTAGGTATTTTAAATTTCAGTGGCAATAACGTGAGTAAAAAGAATACCCCTTACCAACAAGGGACACCTTGTGCCAGTTGCCCTGATAACTGTGACAATGGACTATGCAGTAAGTTTGAAGTGATCACCTTGCTATTATAATAAAAAGTTGATATTTTATTTTCTTTTTGTGGGTTGAGAAATCTCCTAAAGTAATCAGTTTAAATAATATCGTTATGCAGAAGACAAATATGTTACTCAACACAGCATGTGTTTATGTAAACATTTTACACACTTTAGTAACCTACATATTACTTGTAATGAAAAGAATATTGCCATTGTAAGATAATGAAAGATCTGCCATTCACATATTTTTGTTACTAAGCATAGCTATTAATATTAATTATACATATTTCTGGCAAATATTTCAGATAAAGTTTGTGTCAAAAGTCCTATTCTGAAATGCAAATCTATGCATATAAGATCACATTATATCTGAATCTAGACAGGCAAATCAAATATTATACTACTTTTGTGCTAATGAGTTCATTATGCTAACTACCTCTTTTTTTCTATAGTAAAATTGGAATCATAGTGTTTATTAATAATCACTTTCTCTATAATTTGATAGTAGTCTACTGCACTTTTTTCTTTTCCTCAGTCAACAACATTGTCATTACTGCACATTTTTAATGACAAAATCAAATCTGTATATAGTGTTACATATATACAGGGCCCACAAAAATACTGTTGCAAAGGGACGCCTGGGTGGCTCAGTTGGTTAAGCAGCTGCCTTCGGCTCAGGTCATGATCCCAGCGTCCTGGGATTGAGTCCCGCATCGGGCTCCTTGCTTGGCGGGGAGCCTGCTTCTCCCTCTGCCTCTGTCTGCCTGTGCTCGCTTGCTCTCCTCTCTCTCTGACAAATAAATAAAATCTAAAAAAAAAAAAAAATACTGTTGCAAAAAGGAAGAAAATAAATTTCACATACATAATTTCTAAAGTTGTAATGAATAGAAGTAAAAATAGCTCTTAGCTCTTTATAGTTGGGATACTTGTATTAAAATTATTATGAATAATAGAATTGAATGAAGCTCATTCACTGAGATTTTTAACTTTCAAATGCATTCATCTTTAGTTAGCATTCTTACTGACTGAATTATATAGCTATTATTCAGAATATTATTTAGAATGTAAATCAGCTAAAGAAGGAAAAAAGTTACATATTAATAGCTCTGCTGAATGCTATTTGGGAAGAAGCTTATAATTTATCCTATTATCAATAAACACTCAGTTGAAATATTTTAAACAAGAGTGACAGGGTTGTAACAATGTTTTATAAAGAGCTTTCTAGCAATAGTATTGAAAAACAATTGGATGGAAGTCAGCTAGAAAACTGACTATGGGTTTAAAAAAAAAATCTCTCTACCACATTACTGACAAAATAATGAGAATTGGATGGGGTTGGAATATAAGGAATAGAATAGCCAATGTTTGTTACCTGTGCTGATTGAGTGCTGATCAGAAGTAGGGAAGAAGGATGTCAAACTGATCCAGTTTTTGGTTTAAATTACTGAGTAGTTAGAGAGCCATTTCTCTGACATTGTTAGCGGGGATGTGGGGAGACGAGGGTGAAGGGGTTTACAGGAAGAACATACCCAAGAATTGTCAGCCATACAGGTAGTATGATGAGTTTAGTTTGAGATTTGTTGAGTTCGTGGCCTCTGGGGAGGATCCAGAAAGAAATACCAGAAGGGAAGGGGACATGTTATCATTGTTTTGCATCTTTATCTTCCCATAGAAATTCCTTTCTCTAGGAAGCAAACATTGGAGTCTAAACCAGTGCTGTTCAATAGTATGAAATAAAGAAAAAGTCCTGTATCAGCATGTGTCTTACAAGTAAACTAGTCACATGTGGCCTTTGAATATTGAAATGTGGCTAGTAAGATTAAGGAACTAAATTTTTTACTTTATCTAATATAGAGTAATTTAAATGTAAATATCTATATGGGACTATTGGTTCCCATATTAAACACTGAAGGTGTAGAGAGATTTATTTATATTTATTTAACTTTATTGGCTAAAGAAGAAAAATAGGTCAATTTATTTTGGAAACATATCACCAAGTTCAAAATAAAAAGTGATAGTTTAATCAGTGAGCTCAACTCAGGCTCACAAGATATTTCTCACAAGAAATGGAAAGCCCATCATTGTGTAAGTGATATTGACTTGATTTGTCCAATATTTATGGCCTCATGCACTTTTGAATGTACAGCATTATTTTGCTGCTATTGAAGAAAATGATAATGAACTCATTTATTTTTGTCACAGCCAACAGTTGCGAGTTTGAAGATCTCCTTAGTAACTGTGATTCCTTGAAGAAAACAGCTGGTTGTGGACACGAATTGCTTAAGGAAAAGTGCAAGGCAACTTGCCTATGTGAAAACAAAATTTACTGAGATGCGCAGTGTGCATTGCACAGGACTAAGTGAAGAGAGCTGCAACATTTTATTGAAACATACCACAGGGGAAATTGTAGGCATGTTAGTTACAAATATAGTTCCACTCAGTAATTCATCTTTTTTCCTCTCTATAGAAATCTCTTTTCATGCAGATATTTACACAAGCAGCATAGTCTGTGAGGACAACTTTGGACTTTGATAGAAATTTGGTACTTTAAACTTAACGAATTAAGTTGACAATTTTGTAAATTGTATAACCATAGACCTTAGGTCACTAGAACACTGGATTAAAATGGAGAAGTATATGTTTCCTGAAACAACATGCCAAAAAAAAAGAAAGAAAGAAAGAACAGAAAAGAGAGAGAGAGAGACTGAAACTTCATTGTTATTCCTGTGAAATGACTTTTTACTTGAATAAAGAATAAATTCAAAGATTGACACCTACCTTTGTCTCCTGGCCTCCTCTTTAAACAAAAGTAATCATCTTTTAGAATAAAAAAATTATGTAAGCAACCACATGAGTGATTCTTGTGTAATATTTTCTAGTATTTATAATTCACCCCAGCTAGATTCAGTCCAGATAAATAATTTAGTGCAAAATTTCCAAAATATTTTCCTACAAAATTAAATTTTAACAAAAATAGGAATCAACTCTGTTCTTATTTTTTGATATTTTAATCTCCTCCTTATAGATGTGGTTGATATATTAAAAGAGTGCATATATATCCAACAGCATATATAAATATAGCCTAAGAAAAAAAATAATGATATTTCAGAGAGATTTATCATTTATAAATTTTTGCAAACATTCTCATTTAAGACTGATTTCAACAGGGCCCATTTTATAGGTGAGAAAACACACACACACACACACACACACACACATATACACAAATCTAAAATAGATGAAGGAGGTGTTGAAAGTAGTTAAGAAATATGTCTGGCCAGACAGATGGAGAGCAAGTATTAACTACTGATGCCTCCAAGATGAGAGTATATGTATCATCCTACACTCATTAAAGAGATTGAATTCACAATTTTAAAGCTTCCCAAAGGGAAATTTCCAGGTCCAGATGATTTCAGTGAAGCATTACACCAAACATTTAAAGAACTAATACTAAGTTTACACAATCTCATCTAGAAAATTATATAGGAGGGAATGCTCCTCAATTTATTCTTTGACACCAGTATTATCCTACTCCTAAAACCAAAGACAGTGCAAGAGGAAAAAAAAAAAAGTACAAATCTATAGCTGTCATGAGCATGAATGAAAATATCCCAAATAAAAATTTAACAAATTAACCCAGCAATATAGTAAAAGGATAATATACCCTAACCAACTGGGATTTTCCCTATGGATGCAGGTTTGAGCTAACACTTAAAATCAAACTGTGTTCTACTATATTAGCAAACTAAAGAAAACCATGTGTTTACTTCAGTAGATAAAAAGAAGCATTTGACAAAATCTAATATCCAATCCTGATAAAACTCTCATCAAATCAAAAAGAGAAGGGAAGTTTCTCAACTTGATAAACAGAAGCTTAAAAAAAAAAACAAAATGTACAGCTAACACTGTAATGGTGAAAGACTTGATTTTTTCCCTCTCTAAGATCAGAAAAAGAAAAAAAAAAGGGCTGAGATGTCCACTCTCATCACCAAGCATTGTACTAGATCTAGTCAGTCAATCAGATAAGACAAAAGGCATCTAATTAGAAAAGAAGGAGTAAAACTATCTTTATGCACAGAAGAAATGACACACAAAATCACCAGTCTGGAAATGTACAGATACAGTTGACTCTTGAACAACATGAAGGGTTTAGGGGGGCTGACACCTGCACAATTGAAAATCAGTGTATAACTTTTGGCGCCCCCAAAGCTTAACTATCAATAGCCTACTATTGATCAGAAGCCTTACTTATACCATAAGTAGTGGATTAACACATATTTTGCATTTATATATATATATATATATATATACTGTGTTCTTACAATAGAGCAATCTAGAGAAAAACCTTTGTTAAGAAAATCATTTTTGTATAGTACTGTGCTGTGCAACCATGCAAATGTATTTATCAAAAAAAAATCTATGTTAGGGGGGGAGGAGCAAGGTGGTGGTGGAGTAGGAGACCTAAATATCATTATGTCCTAGGAGTTCAGTTAAATAGTTATCAAACCATTTCAAACAACTACAAACTCAACAGGAGATCAAAGAGAAGAAGAGCAGCAATTCTAGGAACAAAAAAGCAACCACTTTCTGGAGGGTAGGATGTACAGAGACATGAATCCAAGACAATATACTGGAAGATAGACCATGGGAAGAGGGGTCAGCTCCTGGCAGTGGTAGAGCAGTGGAGCACAAAATTGGAAATTTAGAATTCTGCTCCACTGAAGGATGTCACTCCAGAGGCTAAGCAGTGGGTGGAGACCTCAAGGGGACAGTGTAGTCTCAAGACCCGCACAGTCATAAAAAGACCAGGGGTGACTGAGTGCAGCAGAGCTCTCAGGTATCAAAGCAGGGAAGCCAGCTGCAGAGATGGAGCTGAGGATTGGGCTCTCAGCTTGGGGTTACCTTAAACTGTGATCCAAGACACAGTCGGGCCACTTCTATTTGAGCAGAAACCCCACAAGTGGCAGACTGGAGAGACCCCCCCCGCCCTTCCTCCTCTGGAAGGAATGGCGTGGGAGTGCGCTACAGGAATCTGCTGGGTTTGGAGACCAAATGGGGCCATGTGCCAGAGACAGAAATGCTTGATCACAGGCTGGGTGAGCAGGGAGCTTGCCAGAGACGAGGGATATGGGAGTGATTGACTGCTTTTCTCTGAGGACACACTGGAGAGTGGGGCCCTGAGCTGTAGGCTCCTCTGGGCTGGAGATTGGGAGGCCACCATTTTCATTCTCCTCCTGCAAAGATGTATGGAAAATGTTCAGGGAACAAAATCTCCCAAGAGTGAACCCAAGCACATTACTGAGCCTGGCCCCTGGCAAAGGCGGTGCAATTCTGCCTCAGGCAAAGACATTTGAGAATCACGGCAACAGTTCCCTCAGCCAGAAAATCAACAAGAACATCCAGCCAAGAACAAGTTCACTGATCAATGAGAACTGCAAAACTTCGGAGCCATGGGAATACACCGCATAGAATTCATGGCTTCTTACCCATAATTCTTTAATCTTTCAAAGATAAATTTTTTAAATTTTACTTTTTTCTTATTCTATTTTTTATTTTCCCCTCTATCCTATTTTAACGTTTTTTAACTATTTTATCAATACCTTTTTAAAAATCTTTTAAAATTTTCATTGTTATAGTCATATTTTATCCCTTCATTGTATTTAAACTTACCCTTTGTTTACATATAGATTTTTCTTTCTTTAAAATTTAGGATACAATTTCTTCTAACAGATCAAAGTATATCCTAAATCTAGCATGGATTTGGTCTAGTCTCCAGTCTGATCACGTTCTTTCCACTTTTTTTTTTTCTTTTTCAACAAACTACTTAGCAATTCCTTTTTTAGAATCTTTTTTAATTTTCATCTTTAAAGTCATATTCCATCCCTCCATCATGTTTACCCTTATTTTTGTATATTTTATTTGTATATATATGTACATATATATATATATGTGCAAATATATATGTGTGTGTACACACACACACACACATATATATATATATATATATATATATATATATATGTTTTTCTTTCTTTAAATTTTTGGGAGATTTGGGAGATATAACAAATCAAAATACACCCAAAATCAAGTGTGTGGCCCTGTTTGATTCATCAGTCTAAAATATATATATAATTTTTTCTATTATTTTTTTCTTTCTTCTTCCCCTAGTTTTGGGTATCTTCTGATTTGGTTAGTGTACAACTTTCTGGGGTCATTGCTACCCTTTTGGTATTTTGTTCTCTCATTCATCTACTCTTATCTGGATAAGATGACAAAGCAGAAAAACTCACCTCAAAAGAAAACAAGAGGCAAAACTGATCTAATCAATATGGACATTAGTAAAATGTCAGAACTAGAGCTCAGAATGAGGATTATCAAGGTGCCAGCTGGGCTTTAAAAAAGCATGGCAGATAATAGAGAATCCCTTTCTGGAGAAATAAAAGAACTAAAATCTAACCAAATTGAATTAAAAAAAGAAACTATTAATGAGGTGCAATAAAAAAAAAAAAAAAAAGGAGACTCTTACTGCTAGGATAAATGAGACAGAAGAGAGAATTAGTGATATAGAAGACCAAATGATGGAGAATAAAGAATCTGAGAAAAAGAGAGATAAACAATTACTGGACCATGAGGGGAGAATTCAGGAGATTAGTGATACCATAAGACAAAACAATATGGATCAGAAAAATTAACCAGGAAATTAAAGAAGCATTTTAAAAATTCATGGGAACAAATGAAAATGAAAACATAACTGTTCAAAATACTTGGGACACAGCAAAAGCGGCTCTGAGAAGAAAGTATATAGCAATATAAGCCTTTCTCAAGAAACAAGAAAGGTCTCAAGCACACAACCTAACCCTACACCTAAAGGAGCTGGGGAAAGAACAGCAAAGAGAACCTAAACCCAACAGGAGAAGAGAAACAATAAAGATCAGAGCAGAAATTAATGAAATAGAAACCAAAAGAACAGTAGACCAAACCAACGAAACTAGAAGATGGTTCTTTGAAAGAATTAATAAGATTGATAAACCCCTGGCCAGACTTATCAAAACATCAGAGAAAGGACCCAAATTAATAAAATCATGAATGAAAGAGGAGAGACCACAACCAACACCAAAGAAATACAAACAATTATAAGAACCCATTATGAACAACTATAGGCCAGCATATTTGACAATCTGGAAGAAATGGATGCATTCCTAGAGACATATAAACTACCACAACTGAATTAGGAAGAAATAGAAAACCTGAACAGACCCATAATTAGTAAGGAGATTGAAGCAGTCATCAAAAATCTCCCAACAAACAAGACCGCAGGGCCAGATGGCTTCCCAGGGGAATTCTATCAAACATTTAAAGAAGAATTAATTCTCATTCTCCTGAAACTTTTCCAAAAAATAGAAATGGAAAGAAAACTTCCAAACTCTTTTTATGAGACCAGCATTACCTTGATCCCAAAACCAGACAAAGACCCCATCAAAAAGGAGAACTACAGACCAATATCCTTGATAAACATGGCTGCAAAAATTCTCACCAAATTCCTAGCCAATAAGATCCCACAGTACATTAAAAGGATTATTCAGCACGATCAAGTGGGATTTATTCCTGGGCTGCAAGGTTGGTATAACATCCGCAAATCAAATCAATATGATATAATACATTAATAAAAGAAAGAACAAAACCATATGATACTCTCAATAGATGTTGAAATAGCATTTGACAAAATACACCATCCTTTCTTGATCAAATCTCTTCACAGTGTAGTGAAGAGGGTACATACCTCAATATCATCAAAGCCATCTATGAAAAACCCACAGTGAATATTATTCTCAATGAGGAAAAACTGAGAGTTTTTCCCTAAAGGTCAGGAACACAGCAGTGCTGTCCACTATCACTATTGTTATTGAACATAGTACTAGAAGTCCTAGCCTCAGCAATCAGAAAACAAAAAGAAATAAAAGGCATCCGAATTGACAAAGAAGTCAAATGCTCACTCTTTGTAGATGTTATGATACTTTATGTGGAAAACCCAAAAGACTCCACTCCAAAACTTCTAGAACTCATACAGGAATTCAATAAAGTGTCAGGATATAAAATCAATGCAAATAAATCAGTTGCATTTCTATACAACAACAGCAAGAAAGAGAAATTAAGGAGTTGATCCCATTTACAATTGCAATCAAAACCATAAGATACTTAAGAATAAACTTCACCAAAGAGGCAAAGAATCTGTGCTCAGAAAACTATAAAGTACTCATGAAAGAAATTGAGGAAGACACAAAGAAATGGAAAAACGTTCCATGCTCATGGATTGGAAAAACAAATATTGTGAAAATGTCTATGCTACCTAAAGCAATCTACACACTTAATGCAATCCCTATCAAAATACCATCATTTTTTTCAAAGAAATGGAATAAATAATCCTAAAATTTATGTGGTACCAGAAAGACCCAGAATAGCCAGAGGAATGTTGAAAAAAAAAAAAAAAAAAAAAAAAAAGAAAAGAAAACACAAAGTTGGTGACATCACAATTCCAGACTTCAAGTTCTATTACAACACTGTAATCAATAAGACAGTATCATACTGGCACAAAAACAGACACACAGATCAATGGAACAGAATAGAAAGCCCAGAAATGGACCCTCAACTCTATGGTCAACTAAGCTTCAACAAAGCAAGAAAGAATGTCCGAAGGAGAAAAGACAATCTCTTCAACAAATGATGTTGGGAAAATTGGACAGCCACATGCAGGAGAATGAAACTGGACCATTTCCTTACACCACACACAAAAATAAACTCTAAATGGATGAAAGACCTCAATGTGACATAAGAATCCATCAAAATCCTTGAGAACACAGGCAGCAACCTCTTCAACCTCAGCTGCACCAACTACTTCCTAGGAACATCGACAAAGGCAAAGGAAGCAAGGGCAAAAAAGAAGTATTGGGACTTCATCAAGATCAAAAGCATTTGCACAGTAAAACAAACAGTCAACAAAACCAAAAGATAACTGACAGAATGGGAGAAGATATTTGCAAACAACATAAGAGATAAAGGGCTAGTATCCAAAATCTATAAAGAACTTATCAAACTCAACACCCAAAGAACAAATAACCCAATCAATAAACGAGCAGAAGACATGAACAGATATTTCTGCAAAGAAGACCTCCAAATGGCCAACAGACACATGAAAAAGTGTCCAACATCACTTGGCATCAGGAAAATGCAAATCAAAACCACAGTAAGACACCACCTCACACCAGTCAGAATGATTAAAATTAACAAGTCAGGAAATGACAGATGTTGATGAGGATGTAGAAAAAAAGGGAACCCTCCTACACTGTTGGTGGGAATACAAGCTGGTGCAGCCACTCTGGAAAACAGTAAGGAGGTTCCTCAAAAAGTTGAAAATAGAGCTACCCTATGACCCAGCAATTGTACTACTGGGTATCTACCCTAAAGATACAAATGTAGTAATCTAAAGGAGCACATGCACCCGAATGTTTATAGCAGCAGTGTCCACAATAGCCAACTATGGAAAGAACCTAGATGTCCTTCAACAGATAAATGGATAAAAATGGTCTATATATACAATGGAATACTATGCAGCCATCAAAAGAAACACGAAATCTTGCCATTTGCAATGACATGGATAGAAATAGAAGGTATTATGGTGAGCGAAATAAATCAATCAGAGAAAGACAATTATCATATGATCTCTCTGATATGAGGAATTTGAGAGGTAGGGCAGGGGGGTCATGGGTAGTAGGGAGAGAAGAAATGAGACAAGATAGGACTGGGGAGGGAGACAAATCATAAGACACTCTTAATCTCAGGAAACAAACTGAGGGTTGCTGGGGGCGTGGGGGTAGGGATAGAGTGGCTGGGTGATGGACATTGGGGAGGGTATGTGCTATGGTGAGTGCTGTGAAGTGTGTAAACCTGGTGATTCACAGACCTGTACCCCTGGGGATAAAAATATATGTTTATAAAAAATAAAATTAAAAATAAATAAATAAATAAAATCTTTAAAAAAAAAAAAAAAAACTCCAAAAGCTTTTCTAACTGAAAATTTAAAAATCCTCTATTAAACAGATCTTGGGTGACAGGGAGCATATAAATACAAATTATGGAATTTCTATAAAAAAGTGATAATAAAAATGTTATCTATCTACATTTGTGGAATATACTTAACAAAGTGATAAGAAAATTCATTGCCTGGAGATGGAGAGGAGAAGGGAGTTGAGGGAAATTGGAAGGGGAGGTGAACCATGAGAGACTATGGACTCTGAAAAACGATCTGAGAATTTTGAAGGGGTGGGGGGTGGGAGGTTGGGGGCACCAGGTGGTGGGTATTGTAGAGGGCACGGATTGCATGGAGCACTGGGTGTGGTGCAAAAATAATGAATACTGTTATGCTGAAAAAATAAAAAATAAAATGTAAAAAGAAAATTCATTGCCTGAAACATTTTTTTTAAAGATTTTATTTATTTTTTTTATTATTTATTTATTTGACAGACAGAGATCACAAGTAGGCAGAGAGGCAGGAGAGGCAGGCAGAGAGAGAGAGAGAGAGAGAGGAAGCAGGCTCCCCGCCGAGCAGAGAGCCCGATGTGGGGCTCGATCCAAGAACCCTGAGATCATGACCTGAGCTGAAGGCAGAGGCTTAACCCACTGAGCTACCCAGGTGCCCCTGCATGAAACATTTTGACCAAAAATTTAAAATAATTAATTCCCCAATTCAAAATATTGAAAGTATATGTTCATTCCCCCTTTAATCTGGAATCCTTCTAGGATGTATCCTTAAATCACTTCTAGGAATTTCATGTTGTTCTTCCAACAATATAAAAATAGATGTGTGCATATACTGAGGTCTTAGGACTCCAGATCTGTGAGAAGCTGAAGAGGAGTAGGAAAAGAGCCATACTTTCAGGGAGGTGACACGATTGGTAGGACATGAGAAAATCCCTAGAGGTCTAGGGCTGCCCAGTAGTAATTGGGTATAAAGTTTAGGCTTTATGGCTCTTCCGATAGCGGGGGAAGGGAACACTACCACTACCAGTCACACATACGTGTGCTTAGGCATACCTGAAAACAGTCAAAGGGTACTGTCTGAAAATAAAAACCCCTAGGATTGGGAAATAGGGCTATAAAATGCACTCTTGCTTTGCATATAGTGTTTTTAAATGTCATGAGTTATTATTTTAAATTGAGATGGTTTTTCTCTTGTTTTTGATTAAGTGAAATAATGCATGCAAGCTATTTAGAAGTAAGAGATACCAAGATGCTTAATAAGTTCTAAATTCCTTCTTGGTTTCTCTTTAGAGCTACCAAAGTTAATTAGAAAACATACTACATTTCAAATGCTGTGTTGTGTTTTTTTATATACATTTTTGCATTTTATCCACACAAAAGTCCTTTGTCTGTACTTCGCAGAAGAGGAAACAGGGATAGGAGGGTTAAGTACCTTTTCCAGATATAATCAGCCAGCAAAGGTCAGAGCATGGACTCAACCCAGATGGAGCCTGACAAAAGCCTGATGCTTTTAAGCACTGCACAATGCTGCTTCCTATTCTGTTAGAATTAACTGACAGTTTAGATTAAAAATGTATTCACAGTGAGTATTTATTTGAAAAGAAAAATTTCCGTTCTATAAAGTTCTGAGATTGCTTGTTCTCTACTCATGAAGGTTTTGTTTTTTTTTTGTTTTTGACAATGTGACATTTAAGACTTGTAGTTCTTGGGGCGCCTGGGTGGCTCAGTGGGTTAAGCCGCTGCCTTCGGCTCAGGTCATGATCTCAGGGTCCTGGGATCGAGTCCCGCATCAGGCTCTCTGCTCAGCAAGAAGCCTGCTTCCCTCTCTCTCTCTCTCTCTGCCTACCTCTCCGTCTACTTGTGATCTCTCTCTGTCAAATAAATAATAAATAAAAAATCTTTAAAAAAAAAAAAGACTTGTAGTTCCATGGTAATCAGGCATAGAATACTTTCCCATAATTTCACAAAATTGCATAATGACTCAATCCTACTAACTTGCACTGTTATTATCTTAAAGTCCTATTCTGTAATTATAAAAAATGTGACAAGAAATATACTAAATGTAGCATAGATGGGTGAGGAAATGAGGAAGTCCTCTGGAGTCCTGGTTACATAGCTATAAACATATGTAAAGGTTAAGTTGGCTATGTACCCTTAAGATTATGTGCACCATATTGTAGGTAAGTTATACCTCAATGTAAACAGATGCAGAAAAGAAGGAAAGAAGGAAAAGAAGCAAAGAAGGGAAGAATAAAGAAAGGGAGAATAAAGGGAAGTCAAGAAAGGAGAGGAAAAAGAATAGATTATCATGACATGACATGGAGACACAGGTTTGGGCAGAAAGTCAGGTGCTGCATTTGAGGCGGATTACAGGTAAAGGTATGGAGTGGTAGTGGAGTCTGGAACTTAGTCTAATGTGGAAAGAAAAATTTGGGGATCATTGTCACTGTGTATATGGCATTTAAAGTCACAATACTACATAGATTCCTAGGGAGTAAGGAAAGTAATGTGCTAAATCCCAGAATATTCTGAAGTTTGTGAAAATAAGATGTAAAGGTCCACCAGAAGTGTCAAAAACAGAAGAATGAGAAAGGATTAAAGAACATAATAAAGATATAGTGTAAATGAATGCCACGAAATCAGAGTACTGTATAACTCTGTTATTTTTTCGATCAAGTGATGAATCTTTATAACCCCCTGCAATTATCTGAAGGAAGAAAAGAATAATTTAATCTGTGAGGGGAAAGTAACAAATCATCTAATGCTTGAGGGATATTGAAAAGCTTTTCCAAGTGACTATAGTACCACTCTAAGTTAGCCTTGAAAAATGATGAAGGAGATGAATATAAGATGAAGGAGAACAATATAAGGTGACTGACATATGGCAAATTGAAAGGACAAAAATAATCTTGAAAGCTTGACGCCAACCTGTGAGAAATTCTTATTATTTAAAATATTTTTCTTTTATATTTTAGCATCTTGACCCATGGTTTCATATAGAGAGTAACAAATAAATACATGTTTAAAAATTTTGTTAAACTAAATTTGTTTCTCTTTTAGATAGTTTGTACTTATAAATCAGGATTGATTCCATTTATAGAACCATGTTGTGTGTGTACCCACAGTTCACCTAAATGTTCAGCAGAATTTCATTAAATTCTTATTAAAGCATGGGCACTATTTGCAAATACTATTGCAGATATCTGGAAATGGTTGAAAAAATGCTAATTAGAGAGAAAATATCAATGTCTAGTTCTCTATATTTGTTTAGCACAAGATTCTCACCTTGACTTGATGCTACTAATCAATGCTTCCAGTAACTTCTAGGCAAGGAACCAATTAGGCAGTGCATTGGATCAGAAATGAGCAACCCCCTAGGAATTTATAAAGATAATTTTATTTCTTAGTCAAACTAAGTGAACTTGGTTAAACCAAGTTAAACCAATTCCAGTTGAAGTGTTTGGGAAGTCCCAAAACTCTAGTCAAGATAACCCAGATTTACTCTCCTGAAGATAAGATTAGAGTATAATTATAATTTATCAAATTGCAACTTAATAGGGAAAGACTATCATTAGACAGGGTAGGTCAGTGAAAGGCAGTGGCCCTTAATGAGTCAACCTCCCAGTCAACTTTACCTGGAAGCTGTGGACTGTATTTTGTGATACTGACGTAGATCATTTTTAAGAAGGATGTATTGCCAAAGAAATCCTTAATGTATTTCCTGTTATATTCAAAAGAACACTACCTTTATCAAAAATAAAGAATAGTTGACATCTCCACCTCTTTCGTAAACATGGAACATCCCTTCTATTTCTATGAAAAGGAAGGAATAAGAGCCAACTTCCTTTTGAGACATAATAAATACATACAAGGAAGGAACATTTTTAAAGGAATCATGAAAGTTTAGTTTATTCTGAAGTTCGTTCTCTCTCTTTAATATCGTGTTTATTATTTTAAAATGGTATGCTGATATATTGGTTGTTTGGTGCATGTAAAATTGAAATAAAAAGGAAAAATAGCTAAAAATGTATTTTAAAGGAATATACCACAATATATTTGATTTTATTAGAACACTGAAATTAAAAGGCAACTAAGGGTATTGATACATATCAAGATATATTTGTCATGAAATATCCACTGGGAATCCAGCACCACTTGCATATATCTGGCAAGCAAAAGCTAATTGCTAGTCTTTCATTTATATACATATATATATATGTCTATATATATGTGCATATATAATATATAAATAATGATATATATAATATATTATATATATAAATATATAATATATTATATATGATTATATATAAATATATAATATAAATATGTATAATGTATAATTTATATTGAAGATTTACTATGTCCTATATGTGCTGATTAGTTGCATTGGGAAATCCTAACTTCATGGAAAGTATGGATGTCCTACATCTTAAAACACTGTCAGCAGATTTTATATTATTTACTGAATATGAAGAACTCCATTACTGTGTAGGTCATCATTATTATCAGGGATGCAAATTTGATTCAACTCTTTTATTTGGCAATTTGGAGTTAAGAGTTAGAGTACTAACTTGCCAAACTTTAGGCTGAACTACAGCTTGCAAGGATAACAAATATATCGAGAAGAAAGTAATCAATGAGATGAAGCCAAACCACTCTACCAAACAAAGAAAGAGATAAAGAAAGGAAGGATGGAAGAAGAGAAAAGCAAGCAAAAAGACTTTAATTCTGGTATACCCTTGGATCACTGAATCAAGGTGATCAGGAGGCAGCTAAGAATCTGAATTCATTTCAATCTCCTTTGGTGGAGTAAAGAAGGTATTAACCCATTCTGCTGCCTGCTATGAAGCTGCGTGGAGAAATGAGAAGCTACGAATCTCCAGAGAATGATCTGCCCCTGCTCCCACTCTCTGAACTCCTACATCACACAATTACTTAACTCTCTGAACTGCACTCTTTCAAGGTGTCAAAATAAAAATTCTTACCCTATTACTTCACAGTGTTGTTCTGATATCACAACATAATATTCATAAGCATTTCATGACAGTAAAAAACCAGTATGCAAACATTACATATTATTATCGTTCTGCCCAGACTACATGAGGAGCTTTATTTTCTAGTGTATGATTCTGTATAAGAACCTTCAGTAAAGGAGAACTTAAGAAAAAAAATCTCTGAAAAACAAGGACTTATTATAAACCCCTGAAACAACAAGAAAAAAAATTGAGATTGTGAGGATAGGATACCACCCTTAAATATCAGGAAAGCCCATTCCCTGGGCTATTAATTTTGAGTGTGCTGACTTATCAAAACCAGTTCACCATGTACGCTGCTACCAAACTATACTTTCCAGAGCATACTTATCATGTATTTCCCTTCCGCTTAAAAATCTTCCAATAGATGCTCTTTCCTATAAATTAAAGCATTTAATTGAAATGTTATGACCTTTCATAAATTGGCTATAAACTCTCATGCTTAGCGAAATAAGTCAATCGGAGAAAGACAACTATCATATGATCTCCCTGATATGAGGGAGAGGAGATGCAACATGGGGGGTCGAGGGGGTAGGAGAAGAGTAAATGAAACAAGATGGGATTGGGAGGGAGACAAACCATAAGTGACTCTTAATCTCACAAAACAAACTGAGGGTTGATGGGGGGAGGGGGTTGGGAGAGGGGGTGGGGTTATGGATATCGGGGAGGGTATGTGCTATGGTGAGTGTTGTGAAGTGTGTAAACCTGGCGATTCGCAGACCTGTACCCCTGGGGATAAAAATATATGTTTATAAAGCTGTAAAAAAAAAAAAAAAAAAAAAGAAAGAAAGGATGAATCCCCAAGTTTTGTAGCAACATGGACGGGACTGGAAGAGATTATGCTGAGTGAAATAAGTCAAGCAGAGAGAGTCAATTATCATATGGTTTCACTTATTTGTGGAGCATAACAAATAGCATGGAGGACAAGGGGAGATGGAGAGGAGAAGGGAGTTGAGGGAAATTGGAAGGGGAGGTGAACCATGAGAGACTATGGACTCTGAAAAACGATCTGAGAATTTTGAAGGGGTGGGGGGTGGGAGGTTGGGGGCACCAGGTGGTGGGTATTGTAGAGGGCACAGATTGCATGGAGCACTGGGTGTGGTGCAAAAATAATGAATACTGTTATGCTGAAAAAAAATTAAAAAATTTAATAAAAAAAAAAATTGGCTATAAACTCAATTCCCAAACCCATTACTTTCCCATAGTAAGATAATGTAGCTATTTTCAAATCCCTAGAAAATAACATGGTAAGAATAAATAGAGTTGCTTCCCAAGGCGCATCCCCCTCATCTATGAAAGGAAGGATGTGGTGCTTTACTCTTCTGTTTATGGCACCAATATCACCAGTATTTAAAACAGAACCTGCATTTAATGCATTCGTGCTAAATCCCCATATATGGAGCTGACAGTCTATGAATCTTGATTCTTATTCATAAGAGTGCACAATTTCAACGTATCTGCTCTTACTTATATCCTTAATTAACTGCATAGATATAGTAGTACTCTTTAGTTGCAAAAATACAAAAACCCAGTCCAAACTAACATAAACAATACAGGAGGTTTTTCTTAATTATATGACTAAATAAACCCAAAAGTGGGCACACTACTGGAGTCAAAGTCTTTCAATGTCTTTAAGTTACCAGATTCATTTCTCTGCAGTCCTCTCTATTCTGTTCTCCATGTATTGGCTTTACCTACAGATTATGTCACAATCCTATTAAAAATCAAGCTATAGTTTAAACATGGCACTAAAAAAAGGTATTTATCTCCTCAGTGAATGAATTTTTAACAGCAGGGAATGAATATAAAAGTAAGATTTAATGCCACCTCCCAGCTTCCTTAGGCAAAATTTCAAGGAATAAGCATATATGTTACTCAAGGAGAAATAATGAGATACAGCTTGTCCCCACTCCAGGGCAGGGCACAGAACTGATGGCAGACAACCAGGTAGGTTGGTGAGTATTTGTACTGGTTTTGAGAAACTGGGGCTTCTCTGTCAAGTCAAGGGACAAGAAGAAATTTCATTAGTGGATGTTAGCAAATGTAACAGCACAGGCATGGGACTGAGAGTTCTTTCGGCATCTCAGACCTCCCAGAAATGATAGTCACAGGGCCATGGGGGCCAATGAATAAAGGGGCAATATCATCTAATCCCTAATTACATATACTCACAGCTCTTACAAAGAATGGCTTGCTTGGCATTAGTAAAGTAGGCTGTCCATGAACATAAGACCCCTTCATTCTTCCAAATTATTTTAAAGAATCACATCACATTACAAACAGTTTTTGATCATCAATTATAATTGTTAAATTATAATGAGTATTCAAGAACTCTATTCAATTTCAAATAATTGAGGGGACACATCGGTTAATCAAGTGGAAGTTGTTTCCTACTGAAGCTATACATAATAAGCAAAGCCAAGAGTCATAAGAGTCTTCTGTTGTTTTATATTTGCTTTGCTTTAGCCTCATCCTCTTTTCATTCACTCAATAAATACTTATTGGTAGTTACTATGTGTCAGGCACTATTACCAGTGCTGAAAATTTATAAAAAAAAAAAAAAAATACAAAAATCCTTGCCCTTGTGGAGCTTATATTGTGGTGGAGGAAGACAGACAATTCTGAGGATAAAATTAGGAAAATACATAATATGATTCATAGTAATAAACCCAGAGCTGAGAAAACAGAGTGGAAAATACTGGAAAATGGGACCAGAGAAGTAAAGGACAGGAAGTCAATCATGCAGGGCCTTGTGGGCTATTGTAAGGACTGTGTCTTATTTTCAGAGTGAGAAAGAAGTTGTTGGAGGAGCTCCTGGAGAAGCTGCTAGAGAGTGCAAACAGAAGAATGACATAATTAGATTGATGTTTTAACAAGATTTTTCTGCTGCTGTGGGGTTGGACTAAATGTTGATAGTTATGAAGGTATGGTAAATATTAAGGACAGAAGATGAAGGTAGTTAAGCCAAAATGGTTGCTGTGCGATGCTGAGAAAGTGTAAGATTCTGGGTGTATTTTGAATGGAAAGCTTATCAAGATTTGCTGATGGATCTGAGATGCGAGTAAGAGAGAGAGAGAGAAGAATCAAGAGTATCTATGAGATTGGGAACTGAACAGCTAGGATTTGGGTATTGCTATTTCATGAGATGGAGACGTTTTAGGAGGATCATGTTTCAGTGGAAAGATTGGGAGTTTAGTTTTGGATAAGTGGTACATGCCTTTTGTGTAACCAAGTAGGAATGTTGAGTAGGTAGTAGGATATTTGAGTCTGGAGTTTAGCGGCGAGCTCCAGAGTAGAATATAAAGTTGGGAATCCCCAGAATGTAAAAATAGATATTTAAAGACATTAGATTGGATGAGATCATGGAGTGAGTGTAAATAAGAAAGATAAAATGTTTAAAGATAGTCCTGGGATACTAATACATTAACAGTTCTGGGGAGGGAAAAAAAAAAAAAAAAGAGTGGGCCTTTCAGGTATGAATGAATTTTACTCCATAAGAAGCCATGTGAAAAAAAAAAATGTTTTAAAGATGAGGGATAAGCTGTCAATATATCAAATAAGAGAGGAGGACCAAGAATTAAGTCCTTGATGCCCTTGAGAAGGGCAGTTTTCATAGAGTCATGGGGGCAAAATTTTTATTAGAAACAACTAAAAAAAAAACCAAACTGAAGAGTGTGGTTATAACAGTGGCAACCATGACCATAGATATTCAAACTACAGATCCAGATAACACACCATCCAAGGGAGGGAAAAGTAAGTAAATTCTTTATACTAGCATGTAAACATCTATCCTGAAGTTCATTTGAACTGGGCCAGGTTAGGTCACATTTTTTTTTTTTAAATCACTATGAAATAAGGTGACCTGAATCGTGTTCTGAATTAGTTTAGCTGAAGTCACATGTTCTCTACTCCCGTGTCAGGAGCCTGGTGTAGAGTCCTATTTCTCAGAACCACAGAATCTGTAAATAGAAATGAGTACTGATGGGAAGGAAGGCAAACATGATGTTTTCAAACCTTTCAAACTCAGAATCCAGTGATCTTGTTTTTGGCTTTGTACTGACCAGATATTGTACAAAAAGGAAATAAAGTCCCAATCTTTAATCTCAAGGATCTTAATGTTTTTAGTACTATAATAGAAGAGTAAGGTAAAGATAGCCTGAGAAGGAAATTCTAACTCTGCTCAGGGAGCTTGGGGAACATGTCACAGCTAATATTTATAATTAATTCCCTTGCTTTACATAGCCATTAGTAATCGAATTCTTCCTAATTAAACCAATCAAATTAGAGTTCCTTAAGCAAATATCTCTTATAAGCTGATTAATTCACTTTTTGTAACCAAATATTTTCATATCAATTTAACAAAAACGAAGTTCATGTAAACGTTGTTAACAACAAAAATCTTCTCAAATAGTTAAAAATTCAGTTTGAAAATGTCTATTTCCCCTGTTATATTTTTTCTTTTAAAGTATCTTATTTTAAAAACCAATTAAAGAGAGGTGGGGAGGAATAATCCAACATGTGTCTAGAGAGACAGAGATGCAGAAAGTAAAAAGACATGAGTCCAAAGGAACTCTCAGCATCATATCTCAGAAACATAATGGATAAGTCAGTTTCCCAAAAGCATGTTGTGATTTACTCAAAACCCTCCCCTTCTATCTCCTCTCTGCCAATAATCATAAAGTTTCAGCAAACTCAAAATACATTCTCATCAGAAAAAAAGAATGGCAGACACTTTTGATCTCATGGTGACCTGTGAATTTCTCCCTAAATTAGGCATTATATCTTCCAGAAATTTCCCCATCACAGCCTAGGTAAATCCTCCCTTCTAGATGTTCTCCAGCACACTGGTATCCATCTGGCAGGATAGCATGGCCTTTTTATTGCTCTGTGTCTCCCACACATCCCTAAGCTCCTGAAAAGAGTCTGTGTGCTATCATAAGCATGATAGTCACAGGGCCTCATTCAGTGTAAGGCCCCCCAAAAGTTTGATAAATATTTGTTAAATACAGAATAAATAGGTGAATGTGAACTAGAGTGGGTTTGCTTTTGTTTTTTGAGATATTTCTGTCTTTACTCCTCACTAATAAGCAAATTACTAAACTTAAAAATAAAATTAAAATAAAAACCGATTAGATCTTCACCTGTATAGGAAATCCAAAGAGAAAAAAACCTAATTGCCTCTATAATATCTCCATCCAGAAATAACCTTTGATATTCATTTAGTCTATACTGTGTCATAAATTGCTCTATGGCTTTATTTATATTTAATGACTTTTAGTTGTATATTTGGGACCCCTCCATTCTTGTTTATCCCAATGTTCACAAATTTTTAATAACTAACTAAATTACAATGAGATATCTTTTAATAATGTTTTAGTGGCATTACTGAACTAGACATTTGAGCTTTATAAATAGTGGATTAAATTATTTTTAATTTAATTTAAATTTAATTCATTATTTATATAATTTATTATTTTTAATATTGGATTAATGTTTATTATCCATCAAGTACTATATTCAGTACCTCAAATGAAATGGTGATCAAACACAAATGCAATTTTTTTCTCATTGAATTACTGTTGCACAGAACAGAAAGCCATAAATCAGATAGACACACAAGTGGAGATTGTAACTGTGATAAATGTTAGGATATAAGGGTGTTGAATCAGACTTTTCATTTTGCTATAAATAGGAGACCAAATCCTTAGTCAAAAACAAGTAGGATTGAGTATTCCTGTTTCTAAAGAGATTTACCAGTAGCTAAGACTGGGCATTAACTTTTTAACTTTTAACTTCTTAAGAGGGGCAAAACTTATCTTGATGTTGTTAGCCATCACATCAAATTCTGGGCTTGCTTCCTTTGGGGTCTGAGAAGGAGCAAGGTAGTAAAGAGAGTCAGAAGACATCCGTTTTGTGGAATATAGGAAAGGTAGTTTAGGCTTCAAGTATCTTTTTTTTTTTTTTTTTAGATTTTATTATTATGCAATTCCAACAGCAACATGGAGCTTGAACTCACAACCCTGAGATCAAGAGTCTCATGCTCCATCAACTGAGCCAGCCAGACACCCCTAGGCTTGAGGCATCTTATGAAAACTCCCAATCAAAAGGTCTGTCTCTGAGGCCAGGGTAAACCAGAAGCAGGAAGCTATAAGCTGTATCTACTGAAAAGGGTTGTCATAACAATAAGTATAAAATGTCCAACATCTAGAAAATTGTGTTATTTGGTACTCAATATCTCTCTAAAACCACCATCATTTCTGTCAAGGATAGCCAAATCAAGACTAATTTGTAAAACAAATAGCTCTAGGGGCGCCTGGGTGGCTCAGTGGGTTGGGCTGCTGCCTTCGGCTCAGGTCATGATCCCAGGTCCTGGGTTCAAGCCCCACGTCGGGCTTTCTGCTCAGCAGGGAGCCTGCTTCCTCCTCTCTCTCTGCCTGCCTCTCTGCCTACTTGTGATTTCTCTCTGTCAAATAAATAAATAAAATCTTAAAAAAAAAAAACAAACAAAAAAAAACAAATAGCTCTAACAAACGTGGCCTTATTATTTACATAAGCACAGCATAAATAACAATTGATCATATAGGTTCTTTTAAAACTGCTTTGCTAGAACTTGTTATAAGGGATTTTATATTGAACATTTACTAGCCTCTCAAGATCAGAAGCCAAGCCAAATGCTTGTCATCAGACTTGCTTATAATACCTGTAAGTTTGGGCACACTCCTCTCTTCCTAATGTCCCCAAAATATCCTGAAGTTATTGCACCTGCCAGGAAACAATATTCTTTACTTAACTGGTAAGGCTGCTTGGAATTCTATAAGCAAGTCATCAGGCCAACATTTCCAAGGGACTCTATTGGTTCCATAAAGTCAGTCTTAGTTCCATAAAGCTGTCTGGTCATGTCTGAGTCCATGCATATCTCTGTCAAATATGACATTCCAGTCAAAGACTTGGTAAATTAACCAATGTTTCTAATTATGTCCTGTTACAAGGAGAACAGATTCTTACTGAACATAAGCAAATAGCTAATTGCCATGAAAGTACTCACTGAGAGTTTCTAAATTCTTGAGGGATCAGTTAGGGAGAAAAGATAAATGCTCCAATTTGTTTACAAAGGAATATTTTATCGGATTTCTATAAGTCATAGATAGCTTAAGAGAAAAATTTCCTCAAATCTGGAAGAACAAACATTAGAGAACCAGCAAAGTTTTAAACAAGAGTCATTAAAACTGCAATCATCTTTTTCAGTTCATTTAATCCCATCTTATTAATTCCTGTTCTGCTTGAATGCAGACTTTCCATTAGTTCTAGAAGTTCTTATCCAGTTTAGTTTCATAATCTTAAAGATATCAGAAATCTGTATTCATCAAAAGTCCTTTTCATGAATCTCCCTGATGTTGCAAGAGCCTCAAGATAATGACTAAATAGGAGAAGACTCGGAAATGGCCATGGTTAAAAATCGGATGAGAGGTCATTATGTGCAAGGTTATTTGGGTATTTTTGTGACACAAATTTCAATATTTAGAATTTCAAATGATTACATTATACCAGGACATAGTAAGATTTTAAAAATATTATATAATTTCTAGAACAGTTATAGCATTCACCCATAGAATATAACCTAAGAATGTTTAACATCCCTTACCTGGGAATGCTTCCCATGTAGTTTAACATACTGAATAAACATCCAAAAGACTTCACTTAAAATTTGAGTATTTGGGAAGTTTATTAAAAACCTCAGATGATTCTAAAGCACATGCCTAAATAGGGTTACAGATCATTATGAAATTTAGAACTTAATTATCTGTTTAACCCAGATACCATAAGAGATTCTACAGAAGGTTGGGGCACGTAGGGGGCTTAGTGGGTTAAGCATCTGCCTTTGGCTCAGATTGTGATCTCAGGGTCTTGGGATGGAGCCCATATTGGGCTTCCTGCTCAGTAGGAAGCCTGCTTCTCCCTCTCTCTCTGCCCCTCCTCCACACCCCGTTGTGTTGACTTTCTAATAGGTAAACAAAATCTTAAAAAAAATAGAGAGTCTACAGAAGTTTACCTAACTGTTAGCAAAACGTATCTCCTTTAATATTGACAAAATTTGGTTTTCTTATGTAATCAAATACTTGATAAAAAAACAAATATAGAAGCCTTGTTTTTCTGGACAAATAAAGAAAAAACTTTGTTTGTAATTTCTTGTCTAGGGCAGACCAATAATCCAAGAAAACACTTCCTTTTTAAAACAGAGAAAAACCAAGTTCCAATCTTATACTAGTGTACTTTCAAAATTAATTTATTCTAGTCATAGCTGGTTCTGACCATGAGTAAAATTCTCTTCCAAAAATTCTCCTTCACAAACCTTTTACCACTTTCTTTTTCTTTTGGATTTTTATCCTAAAATTTCCCTCTTTAAACGTCTCATTTCAAGACAAACTTCCTTTTTATTTAAATCCACAAATATCTATTCTCATACCTTATTCCTTTCTTATACATCTCCTATTTTCCTACATACAGAGTTGTTTTCTTTATCATTCCAGCATTCTCAATAACATTTATCAAAATTTTAATACTTAAAAACTTTAATTTCCAATGAAAAACTAAGTAGTAACCAACTGTGAACTATCTATTACACCAGAATTCTTTAGATTGGCAAATTTATTAATATATTTCTAGAAACAGGGTTTTTTTTCCCATAGTACAACTTTCAGTAAAGCATAAAGCATGTTTATTAGCAGACCCAAATTTATCTTTACTTTCTCTGTAATAACGCAAAAGCAGACAAACCTATATTTAGTACTTAATCTTTTAGTACTTTACCTTATTTGGAAAAGACATAGACATCCAAAGAATTTAACCCGATTTATTATTTAACTTAGGAAAACTTCAATGTTTCAGGTTACCAAAGATTTTGGAAGCTATTTAAAAGTTTACCTATAAACCTTTTTATTTATTCAAACTATTTGCTCTTAACAATTACCCATGAATATTGCCCGAGACAGACAAAATCAACCATTATTTTAACTCATTTTAAGTCATCGTTGCTGATAAATTGCAACAGAAATAACATGAGCTTATTTACCTTTAGTAAATCTTGGTAAAATAAAAGTTTTACATTTAATGTTGATAACTCTAAAGACATGGCTAGTGTAATTAGACCAACAACCTTGAATTTAAGTTTATCAAAGATTATTCCAGAGCCCATGAACTTGAAAAACATTTGGGTTGGTTCTTTTCTTTCTAAGTTTTAGAATGCCCAATTTTTTGCAAGTGTTTGCCTTTAAACCAATTAATAGAACCCCTTTAGCAATACCATCTGGAGCTGGAGAAAATATCTCACATTTATAACATATATGGACACATAAACACAAACAAGGTGTAAACAAAATCTAGACTGTGTTTCACTAATATTTGTGGAGAGGACATTAAAGACCCAATTTCCAAAGTCTTTCTTTTATTAAACAACTCTAATTACAACATAGCATTATAATTTATGGAACCATTAGTAATTTTCCATTTTCCAATTAGAATGTGGGCAGTTTTGTGCAAAGATACCAAAGGCTACAGCAAAAAATAAACCAAATGAAGCCCAGGGTTCTTCTGTGAGCATTGATTTTTCCCAAAAGTTAAGGGTGCCACTGACAGATCCAAATGGATTCTTAGTTTCTGGTTCCTTAGTGTTATAGCTGACTTTCTCTAATTGTGTGTGCAAAAAAACAAATTCAGACATGTCAAAAGAACACCGTGTGGGCCATCTGATTTTGGGCCATCTTAATTTTCTCATTTAGGTAAGCACTTGAAGGTATGGGCTCCATATGTATCGTACAGAGACCCTGCTGGAGTTTCCTATGGGTGGTTGTTCATTTTCCTCAAGCTGTTCAGCTTTTAAAGTAGGATTCCCTATTTGTTTTCACTTCAGTTATGGAATAAATCTGAATAAAATCTAATGATGGTAAGTATGCTGGATCAAGAGTGTTGTCTTTGTCACTTCCAAATGGCAGGGATATACTCTCTTATATGTCTAGTTTCCCCTGGTAAGGTCTAATACCATCCAGGAGGCTCAGAGCACTGGCTGATCAGCCCTTATATGTGCATCCCCACATGAGCTAATTATTCACTATCTCATGAGATGGGAAATTCCTCCGAGACTGTTATATGTCTCCAGGAACATACTCAGACACTTCTGATAGACTTTTAGTCGCCTGAAAGTGCAGTTCGGCTGGAAGGAGCAAGTATCACTTCTTCTGCAGCTGAATGATTTCAGTTCTCATATTTCTAGCCAGAAAATTTATTCAAGCCTTATAATAATACTGTCAATTAGTATAATGCCAAATTAAAACAACCAACCCAGCAACTCCAAACCCTCTAGGTTATTTCCATCTGGAGAACATTACCGGTAATCCTCAGTGCTCCAATACGTTAGGACTGTCAACTCAAACTGAGGAGGTCCAGATAGCAGAACTCACCGGAGACACTGGTGAGGTGAGCTGAAAATTCGGAGGAGCTGGTACCAAGCATCAAGTTCCAGGTGGCCCCCAAGTGTTCCCGGGGAATTGCTCTGATATCTTGTCAACTGTGCCGAAAAATGACACAAATTAAACAAACATTTTAGAATTTCTAAAAGAAAGTTTTATTCAAGCCCAAGTTAGGACAGCTATTGGGGACACACAATCCTCACAAAGAAAAGAGTGCTCCAGGTAAGGAATATTTGGGGAAGGGTTTTATATATTTTTTTTATATAAAAAGTTACAAATTGTTAGACAAAGGACATTTCAGAAAGTTGCAGACCTTATCTTAAGCTTCTAGTATTTGAAGGACTGCATAACCAGGGATGTTTTTGTTGTTGTTCTTGTTGTTTTCATTTTTTTTATCTTTATGTTTGGAATGGTCCTTTTTAGTTATTTTTTTAAGTGAACCATATTATACAATATGTCCTCAGGGCAGAAAAAGAGCCCATACTTAGAGGTTTTGCTGAGTCATTGTGACCTTGGTAAATGTTGAAATAAAGCTTCCGTGGGCGGGATCCCGGGAGCAGAGCCCACAAACATCAAAGGTTGACAATTTATTTTATCATAGTTGAATGATTAATACTCTATCTTAATAGAGAGTTACATTCTTCTAAGTCTGGCTATAGATTTTTAGTAGTGCACTGTGTACTTTCATATGTTTTATGTCATTGATTAACATCTTTTCACTTCAGCTTGCAAAACTTTCAGCATTTCTTGTGTGCAATCTAGTGGGAGTGAACTCTCTCAGCTTTGTCTGGGAAAGCCTCTATTTCTCCTTCATATCTGCAGGAGAATTTTGCCAGAAGAAGTATGCTTGAATGGAAATTTGTCTTTCAACACTTTCAATATGTAACTTCACTCTCTTCTGACCTGTAGAATTTCTCCTGGGAAATCAGGTAATAGTTTAATGGGGACTCCCTTTGAAGTAGCAGACCTCTCCTTAACTCTTTGCCACTTGCCTTTGAAGTGTTATTTCTCTTTTTTTAAGATTTCATTTATTTATTTGACAGAGAGAGACACAGGGAGAGAGGGAACACAAGTAGGGGGAATGGGAGAGGGAAAAGCAAGCTTCCTGCAGAGCAGGGAGCCTGATGTGGGACCTAATCCCAGGACCCTGGGATCATGACCTGAGCTGAAGGCAGTAACCCACTGAGCCACCCAGGCATCCCTGTGGCCTGTTTTCTTACTATTCTCAGTTTACTGAGCTCCCACTCACAAGTTCATTCAGGAGCACGCACACGGAGTCAGCAGCAGAATGGAGGCTAGGTGTAGGTTTGGCACTCACTGCACTGACGATGCAGTTGGGCCTGCTTCGGAGATCTCCAGTCCCAGAGGTTCATGGTTCTGCTGCACGCAATCCATTTAACACCATTTGAAATTCTTATCTGCCTCTTCCCTACTGCCGACTGAACCACCCAGGCACCCTGAAGTGTTATTTCTATGAAGCTGTTATTAACTGATTGTTTTTTGTTTTTCCTCTGTCTCTGAAAGTGTATCTGCTTCACTCTTCTTTCCTCTTGCGTGGAATTTCCAATCCTTCCTATCTACTCTGTTTCATTAATTCACCCAGGTGGCTGTTAGAAACCTCTCTTTTGCGTTCCAGAAGGTGGCGCTAGAGCTCAAGTGTATCGTTTATCCTTGGTCCACCAACTGGAGCCTGTTTCCTCCTTTTCTTCCTTTCTTTCTTTTCTTTTCTTTTTTTTTTTTTTAAGATTTTATTTATTTACTTGTCAGAGAGAGAGAGAGAGCACAAGCAGAGCGACAGGCAGCGGGAGAAGCAGGCTCCCTGCTGAGCAAGGACCACCCCACCCCAACTCAACCAATGCCAGACTGGATCCCAGGACTCTGGGGTCATGACCTGAGCTGAAAGCAGTAACCCACTGAGCCACCCAGGCATCCCTGTGGCCTGTTTTCTTACTATTCTCAGTTTACTGAGCTCCCACTCACAAGTTCATTCAGGAGCACGCACACGGAGTCAGCAGCAGAATGGAGGCTAGGTGTAGGTTTGGCACTCACTGCACTGACGATACAGTTGGGCCTGCTTCGGAGATCTCCAGTCCCAGAGGTTCATGGTTCTGCTGCACGAAATCCATTTAACACCATTTGAAATTCTTATCTGCCTCTTCCCTACTGCCCCAATCCACCCCCACCCTGACTCCCAAGCCACTCCAACATTCCCCCAACCCTAACCCTCCTCCCAACCCTCCCCACCCCGGCATTCCATCCAGGCTAGAATTCTCACCTTAGTACTCCAGGTATTGGTGGGACAAATCAATTTCTCCAGCCTCCTCTTGCCCAGCTAGGGCGCATACCACTTCGTTTTCCCCTGCCGGAAAGATTACCTTTGCCGAATAGATCAGCCCCATGCAGTGTTTCCTTGAGGGACCAAACTCCTATTTTCCTCCCTCCAGTGGTGTGCCAGAGTTTCATAGAAGAAGGTTGGACTTCTGCATGTTCTTTCTCAGACCTCAACGCCTGCTCTAGCATAAAAGTCACCTGACTTTTTTGATCATCAGCAGCAAGAGGTATCCATAGCTTTTCTGGAGGTTGTCTGTATCCTACCCCCTGCATTAGTAGGTGAAATTCCCCAGTGGATCCTTGGAGTAAAGTGGATATAAAGCATCTTTGGACATAGAGCATCTTTGGACATAAAGCATTTTATTTTTTTTTAATCTGCTTATCTTAGGTAAAAGCATTTGTGCATCATTTAGTAAAAAGAGCTATGCACAGTGGGAGGAAAACCTTTTGTAGACTTTAATTCTATTTCCATATTTACTAATAGATGGGAGTATATGTTAATTTTTAAGATATTTAAATTTTTCTCAGCATTGCCTTAGTCCAATATGCCAAATAACCCAAAAGATAAATCATGTATGGAATAGTGTTTGGCATAACACTTTTTATTAGGATTCATAGATAAACTGGAGTACATCAGAACAAAGCTACTAGGATAATAACACTCAAAACTACATTGTAGCTAACTAATTGTAATTAAAGGAGTCTGGCTTTTCAACTTTTCATATAGGAGCCCTAACTGACAATGATAGACAACTTTAATAGTTAATGGTCATGAGAAAGAATTAGAACAAAGTTTGATGAGGGAAAAAAAAAGATGGGGAAAAAATGTTCAAGAAATAGTTTTTAAAATAAAAGAGGGAGGGGCACCTGAGTGCCTCATCATTAAGTGTCTGCCTTCAATTCAGTCATTATCCTAGGGTCCTGGGATCCAGCCCCGGATCAAGATCCTTGCTCAGTGGGAAGCCTGCTTCTCCCTCTCCCACTCCCCCTGCTTGTGTTCCCTCTATTGCTGTGTCTCTCTCAGTCAAATAAATAAAATATAAATAAATAAATAAATAAATAAATAAATAAATAAAAGAGGGAATTGTTATAAAAGAACCATATGGCAATTGTTTAATAACATAATAATAATAATGGTAGAGAATTATCTGAACTAAAGTGTAATGAAATTATAAATCCATCACTCTTTAGAAATATTCACTGTTACTCCTTTGCTGTATAACTTTGCAGATCTGCAACTTGCTTTTTTCGGTGATATATTAAAGATTATTACGACCAAGAGAAATTTTGAAAAATGTGTTTTTTTTTTAATAGACTTTATTTATTTATTTGAGAGAGAGATCACAAATAGGCAGAGAGGAAGACAGAGGGGGAAGCAGGCTCCCTGTTGAGCAGAGAGCCTGATGCAGGGCTCGATCCCAGGATCCTAAGACCATGATCTCAGCCCCAGGCAGAGGCTTAACCCATTGAGCCACCCAGGCACCTCAACAAGGGTTTTGTTTTGTTTTGTTTTAAGGTAGAGTAAATTTTTTTTATAATTTCACTTGATTTGACTATTATTGACACAGTGTTACATTATTTCCAGGTGTACAGCATAGTGATTCAACTTCTGCATACATTGTGCTATGCTCACAAATGTAACATCTGTCACTATACAAGGCTATTACAGTATCATTGATTATACTCCCTATGCTGTGCCCTTTATTTCTGTGACTTATTAATTCCATAACTGGAAGCCTGTATCTCCCATACCTCTTCCCCCAGTTTACCCCCACCCCACCACCACTTTCCTCTGGCAAACATCAGTTTTTTCCCTGTACTTATAGGTCTGGCTCTGCTTTTTATGAAAAATGTTTTAAACTATCTTCTTTATAATTAGAGATGCTCATCAGTGATATGAATTATAGATTATAGATTACTTTTCCTATGGAGAATGGGCTCAGTGGCCCATGAGGTACAGGTATAAACATTGTCTCTGTCACTTGCTTGTTGTGTGGCCTTGAGTTCTCCAACGGCTTAACAACACAGAATTCTTTTTCCTTATCTATAAAGAGGTAGTGGCAATAAATTTCTTGCAGGAATTTTCTAAGGAGTAAATATGATAAGCTATGGTAAGTACCTAGATTCTCAATGAAAGCAGGTCTATTCAATAAAGAATTAAGAAATATTCTGTGAGTTGCCAATCCCCTAAATTCTTAGGAACCCTAATACAAACCTATCTTCTGGTTGCATACTTTGGTATACTGTAAAGGCAGTGGAACACCGTCTCCTTCTTCTCTATATATGTAAATCCTAACAATTTACTTTGAAATTGTCTTTGTGGTTCCAATTTTCAGAAATCTCTCTCTCCTTTTTCAGAACTTCTGTGACTCTTATTACGTATTCCATTCACATGGTACAACCCTGTATTCTTTAGTGTTGTCACTAATTTTGTCCCTCGAATATTCCATTGCCAGTGGAAGCAGTGGAAAAATCATGAAAACCCCATATAAGAGAGGAAGGTCATGTGGAGACTGCTCTCATCATTCTGATAATGGGCTTTGCAGTAGTTAATACCCATTCTGCATCTTTATGTGGTTATGTCTACCGGGCACTGACCTCACAGAGCATGACAAGTTCAGAATCTGTCCTGATACAGGTATGTCCCCATTCTGTCTCTGGGTCATTTTTCCTGCTTCAGTCATTTTGATCTTGGCAATAAAAACAGAACTAAAGGGGCGCCTGGGTGGCTCATAGGGTTAAGCCTCTGCCTTCGGCTCAGGTCATGATCTCAGGGTCCTGGGATCGAGCCCCACATCGGGGTCTTGTGATCTCTCTCTGTGTCAAATGAATAAATAAAATATTTAAAAAAACAGAACTAAAAATGACACAGTATGTTCAGCTGTGTATGTACACAGTATGTTCATTTGAAAGTGGTGGTGACTAAAATAAGGTACCCATTGAGGTAGTCATGCAGAGCAAAGTGAAGCCAAAGTAGGGACCAAGTTTCCTTTGAAGTTCTTCTGTTCTGTGAGCACCTTTTTCTCAGGGAAGAAAAGGATAGGAACTGACTATACAATATCAGGGTCCGGCTTGATTGGCTTTGGCCCCGAAATAAAAGCCAGGGGATACATGAAAGAGAAACTTGGCGGTGTTCTCCCCAATGTGCCCACCTCCCCTGCCACACACACACACACACACGCACTCACAAACACACTCTGCCAACTACATCACTTGATTCTTCCCTAACAGCTTCGCTTCCCCACTTCATGGGAAGCAGGCACCTGAAAAAGAACTTTGGGTTCTTTCAAGCACACGGTTGAAAATTCAGTTAGTCTTCGATTAATCCCTAGACGCTGCCTAAAGACATAAATATACATACCAGAGCCACTGCTAGCAGAAGATGCTAGTCCTTTGTGTGGTTGTTGAATGGAGCATGAGTTGGATTTGTGTACCCTGATTGCTACCCTTGCCCCTTTGTACAACCCACTCTGAACACATACTCACACGGACATATACTACTGCGCTGAATAAGTAGCACCAGAAATATATTGGGAGTTAAGTTTATTTGTGTTACTATGACCCTTACTGGGACAGAATAGAGGGATTTATTTGATTTCATAAAGCTGTGGGTTCTGTGAACTGTGTATCTGCCTCATCGGTATGTCCATGTAGTGAGCTTTGAATAATAGAATATATTTTAAAAAATAAACGGGTTTTCCCTAAGATAATATACTTTTGGATAACTAATACTTTAATTCAAGGAGCAGCATTTTATTTGCCTTTTATTTCATCTTAGCCAGGCCCTGCATGCCTGTGGATAAGTATGCAAATTGTGCCTGTGCAGTCAGAAAACATGGGTGTGGTGCGGACAACGGGAGAGGAAGATGCAGGGCCTCCTGCAAATGCCCTTTGGAGATAAAATAAAACATGCTTCAATGGTGATGTTTCACTTTTAAAAGTGAAGGAAACTGACTTCACATAAATGACTGTAAAAATGTCCTTGCTTACTTTTATTTTTTTTTTTTAATTTATTTATTTGAGGAGGGAGAAGCAGACTCCCCATGGAGCTGGGAGCCAGATGCGGGACTCGATTCTGGAAGTCCGGGATCATGACCCGAGCCGAAGGCAGTTGCTTAACTAACTGAGCCACCCAAGTGCCCCCTTGCTTTCTTTTAGATGATCCCATAATGTTTGAAAAAGTCTTCCACTGAGTACCCCCTCTTTCAACAGCTGGCTTTGATATCTGAATAAGAAAGTCAGACAATAAGAAATATATGCAATAACTGTGAATTAGTCCATTCCCTGACACTACATATTCACTCTCCTATTCGTGGCCCTTTGGATTGCTTCCAATTTTTCACCATTATGAACATTGTTACCGTAAATATTTTTATACATGTTCTTGTAAACATGCACCAGCATTCTCTGGGATTAAAATTGCTAGGCCAAAGGTAATTTTCATTTTCGCCTTTACTGGAAATTGCCTAATTACTCTTCAGACTAACAGAACCAGTTTACACACTGCCAACAACAGAAACAGGATTCCCAATTTCTCTATTTCCTTAAAACAGTTGGTTTAAGTGCATTTCTAAAATTTTGCAAATATGATACCCTGTTATGTTTACATTTTTATTCCTTTACTTATTACTAAGGTGGCAAATATTTTCATACGTTTCTTGGCCATTTGACGATTCCTCCTTCCTATACTGCCTGCTCTCATTATGTATTTATGGTAGCAATGTTGGGAGGGAGGACTTTTTTTTTAATAATTTATAGGACTTCTTAATATAGTCTATATAATAATTCTTTGTAAATTATATGCTTTGACAATACTTTCTCCCGTATGTGGCTTGCCATTTTTAGTGCTCAAATGATGGATTTTGATACAAATAGTTTAAATTTTGATACATTCCAATGTGTTGATATTTTGTTGACTTTTTGTCTTTTGTGTTACTTAAATGCCTTTTTAACAGCTTTTGTAAGATACTCACCTATTTTCTTTCAAAAATATTAAGAAGATGGCGGAGAAGTAGCAGGCTGAGACTACTTCGGGTAGCGGGAGATCAGCTAAATAGCTTATCTAAAGATTGCAAACACCTACAAATCCAACGGGAGATTGAAGAGAAGAAGAACAGCAATTCCAGAAACAGAAAATCAACCACTTTCTGCAAGGTAGGACTGGCGGAAAAGTGAATCCAAAGCGACGGGAAGATCGACCGCGGGGGGAGGGGCCGGCTCCCGGCGAGCGGCGGAGCAACGGAGCAAAATCAGGACTTTTAAAAGTCTGTTCCGCTGAGGGACATCGCTCCAGAGGCTTAACTGGGGTGAAGCCCAGGCGGGGTAAGCGAGGCCTCAGGTCCCGCAGGGTCGCAGAAGGATCGGGGGTGTCTGAGTGTCGCAGAGCTTACCGGTATTAGAACGGGGAAGCCGGCTGCAGAGACAGAGCCGAGGAGTGACTCTCAGCTCGGGGTTGCCTTGAACCGGTCACAGGCTCAGTCAGCTCGGAGCGCGGCCGGAGGCCAGGGTGACGGGAGTCATTCGGCGCTGTTCTCTGAGGGCGCACTGAGGAGTGGGGCCCCGGGCTCTCGGCTCCTACGGGCCGGAGACCGGGAGGCCGCCATCTTTATTCCCGTCCTCCGGACTCTACGGAAAGCGCTCAGGGAACAAAAGCTCCCGAAAGCGAACCCGAGCGGATGATTCAGCGCGGCCCCGGGTAAGGGCGGCGCAACTCCGCCTGGGGCAAAGACGCTTGAGAATCACTACAACGGGCCCCTCCCCCAGAAGATCTACGGGAAACCCAGCCAGGACCAAGTTCACCTACCAAGGAGAACGGCGGAATTCCAGAGGAGAAGAAAGCAAAGCACGGAACTCATGGCTTTCTCCCCATGATTTTTTAGCCTTGCAGTTAATTTAATTTTTTTTTTTCTTTTTCAATTTTTTTTTTCTTTTTCTCTTCTTCTGCTAAATTTTTTTTAACTTTTACCGTTTTCTTTTTTTAACGTTTTTTAAATAGTTTATCTAATATATATATATTTTTTTTCCTCTTTTTATATTTTTTCTTTATCGGCTTTCTTTTTTTTAATAGTTTTTTTTTTCTTTCTTTCTGAACCCCTTTTTATCCCCTTTCTCCCCCCTCACAATTCAGGATCTCTTCTGATTGGCTAAAGCATATTTTCCTGGGGTTGTTGCCACACTTTTAGTATTTTACTTGCTCCTTCATAAACTCTTATCTGGACAAAATGACAAGGCGGAAAAATTCACAACAAAAAAAAGAACAAGAGGCAATACCAAAGGCTAGGGACCTAATCAATACAGACATTGGTAATATGTCAGATATAGAGTTCAGAATGATGATTCTCAAGGTTCTAGCCGGGCTTGAAAAAGGCATGGAAGATATTAAAGCAACCCTCTCGGGAGATATAAAAGCCCTTTCTGGAGAAATAAAAGAACTAAAATCGAACCAAGTTGAAATCAAAAAAGCTATTAATGAGGTGCAATCAAAAATGGAGGCTCTCACTGCCAGGATAAATGAGGCAGAAGAAAGAATTAGCGATATAGAAGACCAAATGACAGAGAATAAAGAAGCTGAGCAAAAGAGGGACAAACAGCTACTGGACCACGAGGGGAGAATTCGAGAGATAAGTGACACCATAAGACGAAACAACATTAGAATAATTGGGATTCCAGAAGAAGAGGAAACAGAGAGGGGAGCAGAAGGTATATTGGAGAGAATTATTGGAGAGAATTTCCCCAATATGGCAAAGGGAACAAGCATCAAAATCCAGGAGGTTCAGAGAACCCCCCTCAAAATCAATAAGAATAGGTCTACACCCCGTCACCTAATAGTAAAATTGACAAGTCTTAGTGACAAAGAAAAGATCCTGAAAGCAGCCCGGGAAAAGAAGTCTGTAACGTACAATGGTAAAAATATTAGATTGGCAGCAGACTTATCTACAGAGACCTGGCAGGCCAGAAAGAGCTGGCATGATATATTCAGAGTACTAAATGAGAAAAACATGCAGCCAAGAATACTATATCCAGCTAAGCTATCATTGAAAATAGAAGGAGAGATTAAAAGCTTCCAGGACAAACAAAAACTGAAAGAATTTGCAAATACCAAACCAGCTCTACAGGAAATATTGAAAGGGGTCCTCTAAGCAAAGAGAGACCCTCAAAGTAGTAGATCAGAAAGAAACAGAGACAATATACAATAACAGTCACCTTACAGGCAATACAATGGCACTAAATTCATATCTCTCAATACTTACCCTGAATGTTAATGGGCTAAATGCCCCAATCAAAAGACACAGGGTATCAGAATGGATCAAAAAACAAAAACCATCTATATGTTGCCTACAAGAAACTCATCTTACACCCGAAGACACCTCCAGGTTTAAAGTGAGGGGGTGGAAAAGAATTTACCATGCTAATGGACATCAGAAGAAAGCAGGAGTGGCAATCCTTATATCAGATCAATTAGATTTTAAGCCAAAGACTATAATAAGAGATGAGGAAGGACACTATATCATACTCAAAGGAACTGTCCAACAAGAAGATCTAACAATTTTAAATATCTATGCCCCTAACGTGGGAGCAGCCAACTATATAAACCAATTAATAACAAAATCAAAGAAACACATCGACAAGAATACAATAATAGTAGGGGATTTTAACACTCCCCTCACTGAAATGGACAGATCATCCAAGCAAAAGATCAACAAGGAAATCAAGGCCTTAAATGACACACTGGACCAGATGGACATCACAGATATATTCAGAACATTTCATCCCAAAGCAACAGAATACACATTCTTCTCTAGTGCACATGGAACATTCTCCAGAATAGATCACATTCTTGGTCCTAAATCAAGTCTCAACCGGTATCAAAAGATTGGAATCATTCCCTGCATATTTTCAGACCACAATGCTCTAAAGCTAGAACTCAATAACAAGAGGAAATTTGGAAAGAACCCAAATACATGGAGACTAAACAGCATCCTTCTAAAGAATGAATGGGTCAACCAGGAAATCAAAGAAGAATTGAAAAAATTTATGGAAACAAATGATAATGAAAACACAACAGTTCAGAATCTGTGGGACACAACAAAGGCAGTCCTGAGAGGAAAATATATAGCGGTACAAGCCTTTCTCAAGAAACAAGAAAGGTCTCAGGTACACAACCTAACCCTACACCTAAAGGAGCTGGAGAAAGAACAAGAAAGAAACCCTAAACCCAGCAGGAGAAGAGAAATCATAAAGATCAGAGCAGAAATCAATGAAATAGAAACCAAAAAAACAATAGAACAAATCAACGAAACTAGGAGCTGGTTCTTTGAAAGAATTAATAAGATTGATAAACCCCTGGCCAGACTTATCAAAAAGAAAAGAGAGAGGACCCAAATAAATAAAATCATGAATGAAAGAGGAGAGATCACAACGAACACCAAAGAAATACAGACAATTATAAGAACATACTATGAGCAACTCTACGCCAACAAATTTGACAATCTGGAAGAAATGGATGCATTCCTAGAGACATATAAACTACCACAACTGAACCAGGAAGAAATAGAAAGCCTGAACAGACCCATAACCAGTAAGGAGATTGAAACAGTCATCAAAAATCTCCAAACAAACAAAAGCCCAGGGCCAGACGGCTTCCCGGGGGAATTCTACCAAACATTTAAAGAAGAACTAATTCCTATTCTCCTGAAACTGTTCCAAAAAATAGCAATAGAAGGAAAACTTCCAAACTCATTTTATGAGGCCAGCCTCACCTTGATCCCAAAACCAGACAAGGATCCCAACAAAAAAGAGAACTACAGACCAATATCCTTGATGAACACAGATGCGAAAATTCTCGCCAAAATACTAGCCAATAGGATTCAACAGTACATTAAAAGGATTATTCACCACGACCAAGTGGGATTTATTCCAGGGCTGCAAGGTTGGTTCAACATCCGCAAATCAATCAATGTGATACAACACATTAATAAAAGAAAGAACAAGAACCATATGATACTCTCCATAGATGCTGAAAAAGCATTTGACAAAGTACAGCATCCCTTCCTGATCAAAACTCTTCAAAGTGTAGGGATAGAGGGCACATACCTCAATATTATCAAAGCCATCTATGAAAAACCCACCGCAAATATCATTCTCAATGGAGAAAAACTGAAAGCTTTTCCGCTAAGGTCAGGAACACGGCAGGGATGTCCGTTATCACCACTGCTATTCAACATAGTACTAGAAGTCCTAGCCTCAGCAATCAGACAACAAAAGGAAATTAAAGGCATCCAAATAGGCAAAGAAGAAGTCAAACTATCACTCTTCGCAGATGATATGATACTCTATGTGGAAAACCCAAAAGACTCCACTCCAAAACTGCTAGAACTTGTACAGGAATTCAGTAAAGTGTCAGGATATAAAATCAATGCACAGAAATCAGTTGCATTTCTCTACACCAACAACAAGACAGAAGAAAGAGAAATTAAGGAGTCCATCCCATTTACAATTGCACCCAAAACTATAAGATACCTAGGAATAAACCTAACCAAAGAGACTAAGAATCTATACTCAGAAAACTATAAAGTACTCATGAAAGAAATTGAGGAAGACACAAAGAAATGGAAAAATGTTCCATGCTCCTGGATTGGAAGAATAAATATTGTGAAAATGTCTATGCTACCTAAAGCAATCTACACATTTAATGCAATTCCTCTCAAAGTACCATCCATTTTTTTCAAAGAAATGGAACAAATAATCCTAAAATTTATATGGAACCAGAAAAGACCTCGAATAGCCAAAGGAATATTGAAAAAGAAAGCCAAAGTTGGTGGCATCACAATTCCGGACTTCAAGCTCTATTACAAAGCTGTCATCATCAAGACAGCATGGTACTGGCACAAAAACAGACACATAGATCAATGGAACAGAATAGAGAGCCCAGAAATGGACCCTCAACTCTATGGTCAACTCATCTTCGACAAAGCAGGAAAGAATGTCCAATGGAACAAAGACAGCCTCTTCAATAAATGGTGTTGGGAAAATTGGACAGCCACATGCAGAAAAATGAAATTGGATCATTTCCTTACACCACACACGAAAATAGACTCAAAATGGATGAAGGATCTCAATGTGAGAAAGGAATCCATCAAAATCCTCGAGGAGAACACAGGCAGCAACCTCTTCGATGTCAGCCGCAGCAACATCTTCCTAGGAACATCACCAAAGGCAAGGGAAGCAAGGGCAAAAATGAACTATTGGGATTTTATCAAGATCAAAAGCTTTTGCACAGCAAAGGAAACAGTGAACAAAACCAAAAGACAACTGACAGAATGGGAGAAGATATTTGCAAATGACATATCAGATAAAGGGCTAGTGTCCAAAATCTATAAAGAACTTAGCAAACTCAACACCCAAAGAACAAATAATCCAATCAAGAAATGGGCAGAGGACATGAACAGACATTTCTGCAAAGAAGACATCCAGATGGCCAACAGACACATGAAAAAGTGCTCCATATCACTCGGCATCAGGGAAATACAAATCAAAACCACCATGAGATATCACCTCACACCAGTCAGAATGGCTAAAATTACCAAGTCAGGAAATGACAGATGCTGGCGAGGATGCGGAGAAAGGGGAACCCTCCTACACTGTTGGTGGGAATGCAAGCTGGTGCAACCACTCTGGAAAACAGCATGGAGGTTCCTCAAAATGTTGAAAATAGAACTACCCTATGACCCTGCAATTGCACTGCTGGGTATTTACCCTAAAGATACAAACGTAGTGATCCGAAGGGGCACATGCACCCGAATGTTTATAGCAGCAATGTCTACAATAGCCAAACTATGGAAAGAACCTAGATGTCCATCAACAGACGAATGGATAAAGAAGATGTGGTATATATACACAATGGAATACTATGCAGCCATCAAAAGAAATGAAATCTTGCCATTTGCGACGACGTGGATGGAACTAGAGGGTATCATGCTTAGCGAAATAAGTCAATCGGAGAAAGACAACTATCATATGATCTCCCTGATATGAGGGAGAGGAGATGCAACATGGGGGGTCGAGGGGGTAGGAGAAGAGTAAATGAAACAAGATGGGATTGGGAGGGAGACAAACCATAAGTGACTCTTAATCTCACAAAACAAACTGAGGGTTGATGGGGGGAGGGGGTTGGGAGAGGGGGTGGGGTTATGGATATCGGGGAGGGTATGTGCTATGGTGAGTGTTGTGAAGTGTGTAAACCTGGCGATTCGCAGACCTGTACCCCTGGGGATAAAAATATATGTTTATAAAGCTGCAAAAAAAAAAAAAAAAGAAAGAAAGGATGAATCCCCAAGTTTTGTAGCAACATGGACGGGACTGGAAGAGATTATGCTGAGTGAAATAAGTCAAGCAGAGAGAGTGAATTATCATATGGTTTCACTTATTTGTGGAGCATAACAAATAGCATGGAGGACAAAGGGAGATGGAGAGGAGAAGGGAGTTGAGGGAAATTGGAAGGGGAGGTGAACCATGAGAGACTATGGACTCTGAAAAACGATCTGAGAATTTTGAAGGGGTGGGGGGTGGGAGGTCGGGGGCACCAGGTGGTGGGTATTGTAGAGGGCACGGATTGCATGGAGCACTGGGTGTGGTGCAAAAATAATGAATACTGTTATGCTGAAAAAAATAAAAATTAAAAAAAAAAATATTAAAAGTTTAACTTTTCATAGAAAGTAGATATTGGTGTTTTTTTCACTTTTCATGATGATGTGCACTGGTATAGATTGTTTTTTCAATATCTGAGCAGCCATTCAGTAGAGTTTGCTTGTTTTTTTTCTTTTTCTTGAGATTTTGCTCAGAGAGAGACAGAACAAGAGCGGGGGTGGGGGGAAGAGGGAGGGAGAAGCAGGCTCCCCACTGAGCAGGATACCCAACTGCAGTTCCATCCCAGGACCCTGGATCATGACCTGAGCCAAAAGCAGATGCTTAGCTGACTGAGCCACCCAAACATCCGCGCAATAGTTTCTTAATCTTAAACTCAACCATTTAATTCTGGAAAGTCTTAAAAATTATTTCTTTGAAATTTCCATTTTTTGTTTGTTTGTTTGTTTGTTTTGCAAGTATTCAAGCATTGGATCCCTTGATTGTTCCTCTTGTCTCCTTTACTTTTTCTTTCATTTGCATTTCCCTTGTTGTCAGTGTTGTTCCCTTCCAGAGAGCTTTCTTCAATTTAATAATCTGAAGCTCCTGCTGATTTTTTGAAGGTTCTACTATCATTTTTTTTAAATTTCTAAAATTCTTTTTGTTATCTCAATATTCTTTTTAATATCTTATTCTTCCCATAAACTATATTGAGTTAAAATTGAGAAATGAAAATTATGTATATTTAACGTGTACAAATTAATGTTTGAATACATACACATAGTAAAATAATTGCAACAATCAAACTAATTAACATATTCATCACTTCACAGAGTTGCCATTTGTATCTGTGGTGAGAACACTTAAGATCTACTCTTAGTAAATTTTGGGTATACAATATAGTATTGTTAATTATATTCATAATGCTGTGTACTAGGTATGTTATTCATCGTGCATAACTGAAATTGTACCCCCTAACCAACATCTATTCATTTTTCTCTTCCTTTCAGCCCCTGGCAACCACCATCTACCCTGCCTCTGTGAGACTGACTATTTTAAATACCATATATCAGTGAAATCATGCAATATGTATCTTTCTGTATCTAGTTTATTTCATTTAGAGTAATGTCCTTGAAGTTTGTCCATGTTGTCAGAATTTCCTTTTTTAAGACTAAATAATATTCCCTTGTGTATATGTGTATGTATGTGTGTGTGTGTGTGTGTCTGTGTCTGTGTATTTATCCATTCATCTGTGCATGGACATTTAATAGCCTGTTCTTTCATTGTATATTTTCTCATCTCTCAAAGGATAATAATTATAACAGTTTTAACATTTTATTCTGATCCTTATATTGTCTGTATTCCCTCTGAGTTGCCTTATATAATTTTAAGTTTTATTTTAATTCTTGTTAATTAATATACAGTGTTTTATTAGTTTCAGGTGTACAATATAGTAATTCCACATTTCCATACCTCACCCTGTGGTCATGATGACACGTACACTCTTAATCTCTATCACCTATTTAACCCATCCCCCCCACCTCTCCTCTTGTAACCATCAGATTGTTCTCTATAATTCAGTCTGTTTCTTGCTTTTGTCTCCCTCTTATTTTTTTACCTTTGCTTGTTTGTTTTGTTTCTTAAATTCCACATATGAGTGCAATCATGTGGTATTTGTCTTTCTGTGACTGACTTATTTCATTTCAAATGGTACTCTCTCTCTCTAGGTCCATCCATGTTTTTGCAAATGGCAAGATTTCATTCTTTTTTACAACCGAGGAACATTACATTGTATAGCTATAACACAACCTCTTTATACAGTTACCAATTTTTTTTTAAGATTTTATTTATTTATTTGATGGAGAGAGACACAGCAAGAGGGAACAGAAGCAGGGGGTGTGGGAGAGGGGGAAGCAGGATTCCTGCTGAGCAGGGATCCCAGTGCAGGGCTTGATTCCAGGATCCTGGGATCACGACCTGAGCTGAAGGCAGACTCTTAACTGCCTGAGCCACCAAGGCATCCTCCATTCATCAATGGATGAACACTTTAACCTCAAATGGTATTAGAAGATTTCATCCAATTCCTGGTGATTATGGTTGTATATTCACACATAACAATGGGACACTAAAATGTAGACCGGAAGCTTGGTGTGTATAAGCATGACTGCTTGATGGGAGAGATCCTGTACTACAGTGGAAAGCAAGGCTTTAATTGTTAATAAAATTTATATCAATAAGCTAAAATTAAGCACAAAAGAACTGTCAGTATTCTGTTATAAAGATTGGCTACTATGAAATGCTTGTAATACTGCCAAATTCCTACAATGCATGTGCTCTCATTTTAACTAGTAATACCCATACTATTAGGGAAAGAGACTGTTATGGGTACATTAGCAAAAATGTTGTCTTTGTTTTCTATTACCGGCATCCTTATCACCTCATGATAAACTACTAAAAATGTTGCTTCATTTGTTTATTTTTGTTGTTTTGTTTTGTTTTGTTTTACTGTAACTTTGTTGGGGATATTTAGTTAACAGAATATATTTTAGATTTTGCATTTTGGGACTATAGTTTTCTAATATCTAGAATTAGACAAATATGTATTATAGTTCAAATATTTCAAAGGAAATACAAAAATAATATACACAAGATTTGTTTGGACTATGATTATTGTTCCTGATGATTTATTTTTTTCACAGGTAAGAAGTAGTGGAGAGTTAACATGGTGGATTGAATACAAGTTTTTATTGCCACTCCATTCCCAAACCCACCAATATTTGGGTAAAAATATAAAAGATAGAGTGCATCAAAACTGGAATCTAGAGACTCACTGAATAAGAAGTAACTGAGTCAGCAGAACAGAAAAAAAACTTGAACACTAACAGGGGAGAAGCTCAGAAGCAGCTGGTTCATGACGTAGAACCCAAGGAAGTTTTAGGAAATGGTAACACCAAGTACTTCTGAAATTGCAAATGTGGATAGGAATTTAAAAATGAGAATTGGTTAAGTCTACTATTTAGAGAAATCCCTCTTCATTATAATCGCCAAGGTAATTACCTTTTCCCCTTTTTTTTTTTAAGATTTTATTTATTTGACAGACAGATATCACAAGTAGGCAGAGGCAGGCAGAGAGAGGAGGAAGCAGGCTCCCCAGTGAGCAAAGAGCCAGATGCGGGGCTCCATCCCAGGACCCTGCGATCATGACCTGAGCTGAAGGCAGAGGCTTTAACCCACTGAGCCACCCAGGCACCCCCTTTTTCCTCCTCTTAATAAAAGACTAAAGCTTTAATCTTTGGACTGGTTAAACCAAGAAGTATTCAGGACTTAGAGAGAAGAAAGAAAGAAAGAAAGAAAGAAAGAAAGAAAGAAAGAAAGAAAGAAAGAAGAAAGAAAAGAAAGAAAAAAGAAAGAAAGAAGAAAGAAAAGAAAGAAAAAAGAAAGAAAGAAGAAAGAAAGATGGGTAGGTTAATTACATTCATGCAGTGGGCTAATAATACAATTGAGTCCTATAGGTATAATGAAGTCATGCAGCTTTTATATATTTTAGACAAAGAAACATAAATCTGTGAGCAATTAATAGAAAAAAAGAAAACTTATGTTTGGGAGCTTCAATTAGTAAAGAATTTGGGCTGGAATAGTAAGTTAGCAAAAGTAACAAGTTTTGTGTATTTAGCCTTCTTGGTCTTGAATTCCCTATGTCTGGTGATAAGGATGTCTCTTTATCTCCTAGTACAGAACAGATACCCTTCACATGTGAGATACATCATGAAGACAAAGATACATCAAGAAGACAAAAAGGAATGAGGTCTTCTTGCACTGGCTGTGTCTTAAGTAACTCTTATTAAATATAACCAATATGCCTTTGTGGCATATTTTAGGGTTGTCTGCCCAGAGCCCCCACAAAAGTACCATAGAAATAAAGAAAAGATGATACTCCTCATTGAACTTCTAATTGCAACCAATTAGGGAATAATTCCCTCTTCCCCTAATAGTTTTATGACAGAAAGCAAATTACTTAGATTCTCTGAGAATTAATTTCTTCTTCTGTAATATAAGCTCCAACATTATTGGGTAACTATGAAGTTTAAATGAAATAATGGACTCCAAATGCTTTGTAACTAATATATGATAAAAAAGAAGTGTTTCTTTTTTAATCAATATAAATTTTTGAAAATTATTATATAGTAAAAGCCTTTTCCTCAGACTTTTCTCTTGTAATCAGAAACTTAAGACATACATATGCATATGCATATGTCTGCATATATAAATGTCATGATTATTCAGTAAATGCAAATACCGAATACCCATTTGAAAAGAAAATATAAATAAATTCCTACCTCATCCCAGACTATTACAAAAAAGTTCCAGATGGCTAAAAGAGTTAAACCAAATTGAAATCATAAATGTATTAAAAGAAAACATGGAAGAATGTTTTAATAGTATTGATATGGAAAAAAATTTAAATTATGTAATAAAACCCAGAAATATAAAGGAATGGAATGATACACTTAGCAACATAAACATTAATCACATAACTCAGTAATAAAAAATAATACATTTTTTAAAAATGATACAAAAAAAGACAAGGGATACTTAATTAAATTATATAACCATCAAAGGAATAATTTCTACAATATGCTGAGACAGCAAAACAATACAAACAAGAAACTCCAAAAAAAATGGGCAAAAGTCTTTATCAGATAATAACAAGCTAAATACAGTTGCTAATAAAATTTGTAAAGAGGCTCAGCTTTATACTTAGTTGCTGATATAAAGAATGAAAAATTATCATTTTCATCAAGTTTCATTTTCATCATTTTTGAAGTTGTCATACTCATGAGGAATTAAACTTTAATAACATCCAAATTACTTTTATGGGAGTATAAATTAATGCAAATTTGCAGAGAGCAATTTGATGAGTTTTAAAATGCACATATTCTTTGATTGGTAAAGAATTTCTCACCTCTGAGAAATTTTCCATAAATATATTCACTTATGTGTATGAAAATGCTTGTACAAGATGGTATAATTGCAGTATTGTGTCGAGTGATTTTTTTTAATCAAAAACAGCATACATACTTAAATCTACATCAAGAAGGAATTGATTAAAAATATTATGGTCCATTGAAGACATTATGGTCCATCTCCATCAGGAGTTGACAAACTTTTTGTAAACGTCAAGATAATAAATAATTTAGGGTTTGTGAACCACATATTATCTCTGTCACATATTTTTTTCTTTAACATAGTATTGGCATAACCTCTGATCTAGAGAATGGAATATTAGAGACAATAAAAATTATTTATGTGCAAAGGTGGAAAATTCATGTGAAATATTGTTTGGTAAAACCAATGAGAACAAAACATCTTTTCTTTATCTAATGATTTTTTTATCTTATTATACTGGAAAATTGGTGTCCATTAGGCATATGTACCACACGTTTACCTCTCTTCCTTCCTGCTCAAATGGAAAATCTGCCCTCGGTTCATCCTCAGCAAACCATTATACACATGCTCTGGATAACAGTTCTTTTTGTTCTCATTAAAATCATTAAAAATTTTTCTTTGCCTTTTTTCCTTCATAGGAAAATTTCAAATTGCTGTATTTTTTCATTCCTTCACCTCCTTTTTTCATTTTCTCCCCAACCCACTTCATTCCAGCTTTCATCTCTTCTGCTCTGTTGAAATAACTCTTCTTGTTGCCAAACCCAATGTTCAATTCTCATCTTATACTTTTCATACTCAGCATTTAACATAGTCTCTTACCTTGCTGACTTCTTCACAGATGTTTTTCCTATAGAATCCCACTCTTCCCACACTCTAGAAATTGGAGTGACCACAAACAATATTTAATAATCCTATGTTGCATATTGGAAAGCTGCTAAGACAGTAAATCTTAAAAGACATCACAAGAAAATAATTGTGACTGCATGGTGATGGATATTAACTAGACACCATGGTGATCATTTCTCACTGTATAAAATATCAAATTATGATGTTGTACACTGAAAATAACATGTTATGTATCAATTATACCTCCATAAAAAAATAAAATAAGAATTTGAGTAACCCCAGACTTCTATTTTTCTCTGTCTATATTCACCCTCTAGAGAGGATCACTACCTATATGCTAATCATTTTCAACTTGGTATCTTCAATATAGGACTCCGTTGCTCAGTCTAAAATACCCAGCAAGCATAAGTGTTTGAATATGTAATAATCTCACCTTTAACATTTCCCACAAAGCTCTTTTGATTCTCCAGCCCAACATCTTCTCTTTTCTTGATGTCTTGCCCTTAATGCCCCCACTAACTGGGCACCCTGCCTCCATCTCTAATGGCTTCCCATTAGCTTTAGAATAACCTCCAAAGTCCTTACTATTGTTTCCCAGGCCCCGCCTGCTTTGGAACCCCATTACTATTCTGCCCACATCTCCTACTCCTCTTACCCATCTCACTCTGCTCCAGCCACCCTGGCTTCTTCCAAACCATCAAGCATGAGACCATCTCAGAGTCCTTGAAGCCAATAGTCTTACCTCGAATGCTCTTCTACCAGATATCCACATTGTTGACACCCTTGCTTCATACATATCTCTGCTAAAATGTCAACCCTTCAGTGGAACTTCCTGTCTGCATTATTTAAAATAGTATCTTTTTTTTTTTACTATCTCTTTAATGTGCTTTTCTTTCTCATAGCACTTACTATCATCTGATATTATAAATCTATTTATGCATTATTTGCCCACCTACCCGGTAAAATATAAACTACATGAAGACAAAGATTTCTTTCATTTTGTTCACTGCTCTATTCCCGGTACCTAGAACAAGGCCTGAGACTTAGGAGACAATAAATCAATCTTTTTTGAGTGAATGACAAATACTACTTGTGTAAAAAATAGTAATATTTACATTTAGTACTTTTGAACCAAATCCTTTGTTTTTAGTTTTAAGGATTCATTCCCTTCAATTATGATTTTACTATTCTTCTAAAAAAAAAAGTGGGACAAAAGGAGGGGAGAGGATAAACAAAGCTTCTGAAAAATCATGTTGTTTTGTATTTTTGACATGACACTGAAATAATGGGTCAGTTTTACCTTTAGGTTTAGGTTTGTCATAGTACTTGAAGTAGGGTTAGGATAAGGGTTTTCATAACATTCAAGCCTCAATTTCTGATTCAGCTACTAGCTGAGCTTCAAATTAAAATTTTTGTCCTAAATATGCTTGCAGTTACATGAAAATTTCCTGGAAGAATACACAAACCTAAAAAGGCATTCCTAAGATTTGGAAATACAGTTGGTGGCAGTGTAGAGTGGACTAAGAAAACTTTCACATTTCATTCACTAGCCATCTCTAACAACCTTTCCTAAACCCAATTAGCAGTCTAACGATTTTTTAAAAGACTCTTAAATATAGACGGTGTTAAGCTGATAATATAAAGATCATAAGGTATCATCGACCACCTGAAAGAACCTAGCTTTGTGGCAAGCCTTCATTAGGACAGTGGGAATGATCTTGGTTGGTGGTTATAAAACTGAAAGAGGTTCAAGCTTTACAAATAAAGGACTTGCAATGGCAAAGAAAACTATAGCAAGCTCATTCCTCTGCTTTTATATTTTCTACATTCCTTCTGGAGATGTCTAAATTAAATGAGATGCAAACACCACCTTTGCGTTTCTAGGTCACAGACAGAAGTAAAACCAAAGTGACTGGTGGCCCTTAGGAAAGCTTTGTACAGGGACGCCTGGGTGGCTCAGTTGGTTAAGCAGCTGCCTTCGGCTCAGGTCATGATCCCCGCGTCCTGGGATCGAGTCCCACATCAGGCTCCTTGCTCGTCAGAGAGCCTGCTTCTCCCTCTGCCTCTGCCTGCCATTCTGTCTGCCTGTGCTCGCTCTCTCTCCCTCTCTCTCTCTGACAAATAAATAAATAAAATCTTAAAAAAAAAAAAAAAGGAAAGCTTTGTACAAATAAGAAAAAAGCCCCCATTTTTCAAGATATATGACTCCCATCATAATACACAGGTTTTTGTTTTTGTTTTTGTTTTGTTTTGTTTTGTTTTGTTTTGTTTTCCGTCTGTAGCAGCCTTAAGTAAATCAAATTTAGGATGACAAAGCTATATGTAGCATTTGACTTTAATTCCTCATAGGGCAGAATCACAAGGAAGGTAACCTCTTTCTTTCCCTATAAGGGTGACTTTTATATGTTTCTTGGAAGTTACTTGAAGAAGTCCTTGAAGAAGGACTTCAACATCAATCTTCTTTCCATCTGAAGTTTGACCACGACACTCCCACTCATATGCTTACAGCCCATGGCAGTAGCTTTTGATTCTTAAAAAGCCAATATATGATTGATGTTACAGTTATTATCCAGCAGAGGGCAATCCTTGTAATACAACCAATGTTTGGATAAAAAAAAAAAAAGAAAAATCCATGGAAATTTGGCATTTTGTCATTAAAGTTATTAAGTTGCATTTTGCCAAAGCAACATAACAGCTTTGAATCAGGCTTATTGTGATTTTTTCAGTTAATTAAACATTGGTAAATAAGTGAAATTAACATATTTCACCAGTACAAATTAAATTTATGATTGAATTTCAGTTTCCTTAATTCAAGATATTTATTTCCTTCACGTGCATAATGTTCTAGCATCTTTAAGATTACTGATCACTTCCTTTCTTCTTAAACCTCTGCTATCCCCTTGGCTTTCAGGACATTGGTCTCTCTTGTTTTTCCATGTTTATCTTATATTTTTTTTTATTTTTTTTAAAGATTTTATTTATTTATTTGACAGAGAGAGATCACAAGTAGACAGAGAGGCAGGTGGAGAGAGAGAGAGGGAAGCAGGCTCCCTGTTGAGCAGAGAGCCCGATGCGGGACTCGATCCCAGGACCCCGAGATCATGACCTGAGCCGAAGGCAGCGGCTTAACCCACTGAGCCAACCAGGCGCCCTATCTTCTATTTTTCTACTTCGCTTTATCCTGTAAAAACAGTTCCCTACATCTTGTCAAAATATATATTTGTGTGGGGGCTTCTTCCACCATCTGTAGAACCTCAATGAATTGCTTTAGGACTCCCCAAGTTTGCATCTCTCCCCAAAATGCAAACTTGTAATGCCCACCGGACACACCTAGATTTTTCATAAGCATCTCAGACGCAAGCCCATCATCTTCCTTCCCTTATTGATACTTCTCTTCATCCATTTTGCTTATCTCCGTGGTTAGCGGTAGGCCTTATATAGCCCAGTTACCTCCCTCTCATTGCCACTCATTTTCCATATACAGTAATGGCCACATTCTGTTGCATGTCCTTATTGTCTTATTCCATCCCCTGAGTTCCATCCCCAAGAACAAACAGTTTAAGCTTTCATATTTTCTAATCTAGACTAGCGAAATGTTATACAACTTGAATCTTTCTCATTTGTCCCCCCATGATTTTGTTAAAGTGATTTTTCCAAGACATACAACTTATATTTCTTCTAGGATAAAACCATTAAAACCTCCTTTAAAATCTTTTTTTTTTTTTTTTTTTAAGATTTTATTTATTTGACAGACCGAGATCACATGTAGGCAGAGGGGCAGACAGAGAAGGGGGCGGAGCAGGCTCCCTGCTGAGCAGAGAGGCCGATGCCATGGGCTCGATCCCAGGACCCTGAAATCATGACCTGAGCCGAAGGCAGAGGCTTTAACCCGCTGAGCTACCCAGGTGCCCCAAAACCTCCTTTAAATGACATGTAGGCCTGTGATCTAGCCCCTGACCATCTTCATAAAATGCTGTCTCCCATTAGTTTGTGCCCATCATCACTACCACACCATGCTGCAGCTTATTAAACAAATGGACTAGTTCAATTCCCAAGCACATTGTTTTATTCCCTCTGATTTTGTTAATTTTTTTTTTTTTTTTCTGTCTCCTTCCCTCACACAAAATTCCTTCCAGGAAAGTAGACTCACTTACAAATAGTAAACCTTAAATAGGGGCCCCTGTATGGCTCAGTGGGTTAAAGCCTCTGCCTTCGGCTCAGGTCATCACCCCAGGGTCCTGGGATTGAGCCCCACATCAGGTTCTCTGCTCAGTGGGGAGCCTGCTTCCCCCTCTCTCTCTGCCTGCCTCTCTGCCTACTTGTGGACTGTCTGTCAAATAAATAAATAAAATCTTTAAAAAAATAGCAAATCTTAAATAAAATATTACCAAATCAAGGCAAGGAATGTGTTAAACAATTACAACACTGAAAAGGAGACATTTATAACAGGAGAAAAAATAAAGATGGTTTATTATAAAAAAAAAAAGTTGACATCACATAATGAACCAGAGGAAAATATAGATATAATTCTAAGACATTTAATGATATTTAATATTCTTTATTAGTAAATAATTTAATGTTACCTGTGCATTTCATTACTATTTCACCCACTAATCTATAACTTTAGTTATAGATTAATCTATAATTTTAGAAGGGCTAACTAATCTATAACTTTAGAGGAGCACACAAGGGGTGCCTGAGTGGCATAGTCGGTTAAGCATCCTACTCTTGGTTTTGGCTCAGGGTTGTGAGATTGAGTCCCACTTTGGACTTGCTGCTCAGTGGGGAGTGAGCTTGAGATGCTCCCCCTCTCCCTCTGCCCCTTCCCACCTCCCCCCCTCTAAAATAAATAAAAATTTTTTTTTTAGAAAAAAGGGGGCAAACAAAAGAATGTCTTGTTCATTATTCCTGTTTTGACCAGCAGATAATGGGCACTTAACATTTCTGAGATGCCCAGTAGGTACATGAAAAGATGCCCAACATCATTAATCATCAAGGGGATACATATCAAACCCATAGTACTACAGTGATAGATAATCTCACACCTGTTAGAATCTATTATCAAAAAAAAAAAAAAAAGGGCGCCTGGGTGGCTCAGTGGGTTAAGCCACTGCCTTCGGCTCAGGTCATGATCTCAGGGTCCTGGGATCGAGGCCCGCATTGGGCTCTCTGCTCAGCAGGGAGCCTGCTTCCCTCTCTCTCTCTCTCTGCCTGCCTCTCCGTCTACTTGTGATCTCTCTCTCTGTCAAATAAATAAATAAAATCTTAAAAAAAAAAAAAAGGCAGTGTTGGCAAGGATGTGGGAAATAAAGGGGAATCTTATACAATATTGATGAGAATGTAAATCAGTGCAGCCGCTCTGGAAAACAGTAGGGTGGTTTCTCTGTTATGATCTAGCAATTCCACTTCACTTCTGGGTCTTTATCCAAAGAAAATGAAAACACTAACTTGAAAAGATATACACACCCCTACTTCATTATATCATTATCTACAATAGCCAAGATACGGAAACAACCGAAATGCCCACTGATGAATGAGTGGATGAAGAAAATATGGCAAATATACACAATGGAATGTTATTTAGCCATAAAAAAGAAAAAATCTTGCTTGCTTTCTCAACATCATGAATGGACTTTGAGGGTGTTATACTAAGTGAAATAAGTCAGACGAAAAATGCAAATACCATATTATCTCACATGTAGAATCTAAAAAAATTTTTTAAATGAGCTCATGTATATAGAGAACAAATTGGTGGTTGCCTAAGGCAGGGGTAGGTTTGCCCAAAACTGGTGAAAGGGGTCAAAGGTACAAGTTTCTAATTGTCAAATGAATAGGTCATGAATGGGGTTATAATGCACAACATGATTACTATGTATTGCTTAATTGAAAGTAGCTAGAACAGTAGATCTTGATAATTCTTTTTGCAAGAAAAAAATTTATAATTATGTATGGTGACATATTTATTGTGATAATCATTTTGCAACATACAATTATCAAATCACTATGTTGTACAATTGAAACTAACATAATCTATGCCAATCATACATTAATTAATTAATGCTTTTTCTGGGTGAATAAATACCTATCAAAATTTTTAATCGAATTTATAAGTCTGATATATTAGAAAGAAACATAATTTTAACAAAGGCTTATCACATACTTTTCATACTATATAGTAAGATACATTCTGTAGATTTAAATGTCAACTAAAAAAGAACAAATGTATACATCATGAACATGTGCCATAAAAGCAGAAAGATGTTAATAAGCATAAAGTTAATGGAAGAAATTACAATAGAGAAGAACATTATACTTGACCATGTGAAAGTTCATGGTATAATTACTAAAAAACAAAAACAAAAACAAAACACAAAAAATATATAAACTTATTATAAAAAATATTTTCTTTGCACATCCTAAAAAGGTTAGCTATCTCTATATGTAAATCATTCAACCAAATACTAAAAGCTGATCAAATAAGAGTACCCAAAGATAAGAATAAACAATTCACAAAAGAAATATTTTAAAACAACAAAATGTGCAAAGTTTAACCTCAATAATCATTTGTTTAATCAATATTTGTTGAAGACCTGTAGGAGCCAAACCTGCAATGATAAATATTGTATTCTAGTGCTGGGAAACTGGCACTAAACAGATCAACAAAAATCTCTATAGTATTCCAAGTGACAGTAAGAAACAGAAAGCACTGACATTTGAAGAGGGAAAGATTGTTATCTTACATGGTGTAATCAGGGTAGACCTCTCTGATAAGGCTTGTGCCTACTATCAATGTATTGCGTCTCAGCTCTAAATCCACCACCGTTGGCTCTCTATTGTACTACTTTATCTCTTTCCAGTCTGCTCTTCCTTGGGTGCTCTGCCTCAGACTAAAAGATAGACTTTGCTTCCATTACTATATTACTTAACGTTTTGTTTGACCCCTCTCAGGCGCTAAAGTAGAAAATCACAATATTAGTATTTACAGTGGACATTAGGTTATCCAAGAGATACCTCATTTTTAGATTAAAATTGAAATAAAATACAAAATTTGAAAATTCATGTAAGCAAGTTATGTTCTACAAGAAAATTTCCCCCAGAAATATGTGGAGTGCCTAGGTGGCTCAGTCCATTAAGCATCTGACTGTTGATTTTTGCCCAGGTCATGATCTCAGAGTTGTGGGATCAAGCCCCATGCCAGCCTCTGCCCTGGGTGTAGAGCCTGCTGGGGGATTCTCTCTCTTCCTCTCCCTATGCCCCTCCCCACCCATCTTTCACTCTTTAAAAAAAAAAAAAGAAAAGAAAAGAAAAAGAAAAATGTGAGAATGGTTGGTGAGAAAATATTGGACTTAGGATAAAAAGCATTTGACTTGAATCATGATTCTTCTACTTACTAGTTAGTGGCTTTCAGTAATCGGCACCTATCTCTCGTGTCTAAGTGGGACATTGGCCACCACCTCTGAAAGTTACTGTAAGGACTGAGGGAAATGATGTCCATGAAAACAAGGATTTCACCCAAATTAAGAAAAACAACTTCGGTTTCAATTTCCGCAAGGTTAGGAACTTGAAATAGGTACATGTTAAGATCTTTTCCACTTCTACTTCTAATTTCAAAGAAAGCAAAATAACAGGAGTTAACAATTTGGACTAGTTTTTAATTCTTACTTGTCTTATCTCTCCTGGGGACTGAGTTTTACCGGTGTGTGTGTGTGTGTGTGTGTGTGTGTGTGTGTGTGTGTGTGTGTATTTGTATGTATATTATATATTTGTATACATCTATATATACAAACTCAACTATACTACAGGTTTTCAGAAATGAGAGATAATATTCAAATACTGCTGGTGTTAGTGGTGTTTTCCCTAACTTTGAAATCAAATATGTTCAGTTGGCCAGGCATTTGTGTAACGATGACATTTCCCACATCTTCAAAGAAACTGAGCAGTTTATTGACATTTTCATTAAAATATTTACAAAGAGAGAGATGAATCATCTTTATGGCTTTTTGTGTTTTGTGAGTAATTTTAGTGCTTTCCAGTGTCAACTGTGACTATGTATGAATTACTTTATAAATGACACTACCACCTAGCCCCTTGTACTCATTTATGTAAGAAAACTACTGTAAAGCTTAGTGAGTAAAGAAAAACATAGATGGTGAATATGTTTTTAATGTTTTAAATGCCTTAAAAATAGTTTTAAGCATCTGCCCAGCCTCACATAAGACCTTGATTTTCCCATTTCTGTCATACTTCATATCTTATAGAAAACCCAGTGTTTCAAATATTTAAGAAAGATCTCTGGAAACAGCATACATTTAATGTCATCCTGCTATAAGATTGCTTAAAAGGAGAGAAATGAAATTAGATTAAAAGGTATGATTTAACAAATATGTATCTATTAATATGCTGCTAGTCAAACAGAAAAAAATTGTTGCAGTGAGTAGGTACAAGGAGACTTTTGTCTGAAATCTCAGACTCTCTCTATCCAGGTCATACCATCATTATGACCATCATTACCACCATAAAGCTCTAGGACATACTTTCTTTCATTTTCAAACTACTTCTCAGTGAATACAATGTATGCATAGAAGAAATTCTCATTTAATCACAGTTTAATTTTCTATCTGGAGAAAGAATAAATGATATGAAACATACCACTGATTTTGGGGAAAATACAGCATTCCTAAGACAGTTATGCAGACATAATGTAATGCAATGTATATACATTTTTAAATGAAATGAATGAAACATACAAATATCTTAAACTGATATAAGTATTAATCATTTTAATCTTTGTGTAATGAAATCAACTTAGATATTTAAGGAAGAAACCACTGTGTATTTTATTTTATTTATTTATTTTTGATTCAATAGTTTTATTTTACTGATATTAAGTTTTTATTTAAATTAAGTTTTTATTTAAATTTAATTTTAAATTAAATTTAAAAATAAATTTTTTATTTAAATTTTATTATATTTATTTAAATATTTTATTTAAATATAGTGGGCACCTGCATGGCTCAGATGGTTGAACATCTGCCTCCAGCTAAGGTCATGATCTTCAGGTCATGAAATCAAGCCCCAGGTCGGGCTCCCAGCTGAGCAGGGAGTCTGCTTCTCCCTCTCCCTCTGCCTCTCCCCCACTTGTGTGCTCTTTCCCTCTCTAATGAATAAATAAAATCTTTTTAAAAATAAATAAATAAAATAAATTCCAGTTAGGTAACATCCAGTGTTATATTATTTCAGGTGTACGACACAGTGATTCAATACATCCATACAACACTCAGTGTTCATCACGACAAGTACACACCTTAATCCCCATTACCTATTTTATCCATCTCCATATCCACCTGCCCTCTGGTAACCTTCAATTTCTTCTAAAAGTCTGTTGTTTGGTTTATCTCTCTTTTTCCCTTTGCCTGGTTGTTTTGTTTCTTAAGTTCCACATATGAGTGAAATCATATGGTATTTGATTGACTTATTTTGATTAGCATACTATGTATTTTAAGTTTTTTAAAAAGTATCTATTAGAATCAAGATCAGCTCCTAAAGATCCACATATAAGAACACAAATACTGACTTAGATTATCTCTATTTGGGAATACTTTGCAATTTTTTCATATTTAATTGAAGATAACATTTATATGGGCACACAATGAAACTTTCAAATATAGCATGATATACATAGATAAAGGAACAATTTGGTTTCCTTTTTTTTGAAGATTTATTTATTTATTTTAGAGGGTGGAGGGGAGTGGAAGAGGCACAGGGAGAGGGAGAGAGAATCTCAAGCAGACTCTTTGCTGTGGGCAGAGCCTGACAAGAGCCTTGATCTCACAACCCTGAGATCACAATTCAAGCAGGTGTTTTACCAACTGTGCTACCCAAGCATCCCAAGAACAATCTGGTTTTCTAAGATTTTGAAGTTCCCCTTTCAGCTTCATTTCCTAACTGCCTACCCATTTTCTGTCCTAAATAGAGAAAAACAAACCCTAGTTTTGCTTTTTCCTTCTTCTTCCCATTGGGTTTATAGGTCATCCAGTGGCCATTTGTGAAGGATGGTTGTTCATGCCATTTCAGTCCTAGTTTTCAGCTGATTGCTTACAGCTGCAGAATATGATTTCCTTTTCCTTTTTTTTAGATTGCTCAACACACCCAACCTGGACCATAAAGCTTCATGTCTCCTCTGTCACATACTCACCACAAGATTTTTTATGGGAACACTATGGTATTCCCATACTACTTATAAAATCATTTTACCTGTAGCACAAGATGCTTTTTGAAAAATTGTCTTCTCACAACATTATAAGTACTATTGTCTACACTTAACAAATTAAAAATGAAATGACATGTAACAGGGAACCTCAAGTAAGAGTATTATACAAATAGCATGAACCATAAAATAAGCCACATAGGGTCAGAAATCTCACTCTAAACTATAAGTCATGGGATTTTAGACAAATTAATTTCTATCAGCTTCAATTCCATCTTCAGGGAAAATGATAACAATAATAACACCATCCTTATGGGATTGTTGCAAAAAAATAACAATAACATAAATTAGGAGAGCTATTCTATCAATTATATTATCACAGTCCACAAATTGTAAATACTTACTGGGGTTTAAGGATTTGTCTTAAAGCAAAAGTATGAACAAAGAGAGAAATCTTCTACATGTTATAATTTAATGATCATAAGGAAAGGACACTCCTGCTCAAAAATTACTGTGCCATAGCTCGTTTTTCCCCAATACGTGGTACTCTTCAAAAATAAAACACCTGGTCTTTAGGGATGTCTCAGTCAGTTAAGTATCAAACCCTTGATTTTGGCTCAGGTTGTTTTTCAAGGTCATGGGGTCGAGCCCCACATTGGCTTTCCACTCAGCCAGGAGTCCGCTTGGGATTCTCTCCCTCTCCCTCTGTCCCTCCCCACCGTGTGCACTCTCTCTGAAGTCAAATAAATAAATCAAGGGAGGATAGAAGGAAGGAAGGAAGGGAAAGGAAGAAAGAAGGAAAGAAGGGAGGAAAAGGAAGAAAAGAAGCCATCGAGTCTGTTAAAACACAGATGATATTTGAAGAAGACTTAAAGCAAGGGAGAAAGTGACAGGAAGAAGATGTCTGGCAGATAGAACTTTCTTCTTTCCCTTGGATATGCTCTTTTGATGCAGTGATTCATACAGTGTCTCTTTACAGATACTGCTCAAGATCAACCAACCGCCCTCACACCAAGCGCTTGTCAGCTTAGTGAGGTGCTTGTTCACACGTGCTCTCCCTCCTTCCTAGTCTCACTCTCCTTTCTCCCTCATTCCTACTTCCCTGGAATTGCACTCTGCAGTCAAGTTAACAAGTAAATTCTTACCTCGTGCTCTTCTGGCCAAAGAACCTGAGCAAAGACCATACGCTAAAAAAGAATCTACAGAGAAAATATTATGCAATGGGACCAAAATGCACTTATACTTTTTAAAGTAAAACTAGGACGATATATTTCTCAGCTTTATGTTAATCATTACCTGTCTTTCCAATGGCCTGCAAGTTCGGTCTTCAGTTGGGTAGACATTCTCAGTCACGGCAGGTGGGATCTTTGCAGATCAGAAAACTAGATTCTATCTTAGTGTCCTATAGTAAACATAAGGAGATACAATTATTGATTTCTCACCCCCAATTTTCTGCCATATTAGTTAACTACTTCCTTATTCACCAAGCTGCTCACACAGAAAGCATCCTTTATTCTTTTCATTTTTTTCTTTTTTCTTTTTCAGAATATAGCATGCCTCATGGAATTTTAACCCCTTAATCCACCCCCAACACAAACTCATAAACTCATATACAAATGATACTTAGACTTCAGTAACAATGTTATATAATATGACTCACTTCATTTTTTTTAAAGATTTTTATTTATTTACTTGACAGATATCACAAGTAGTCAGAGAGGCAGGCAGGGAGAGAGAGGAGGAAGCAGGCTCACTGCTCCGTGGGGCAGAGATCCCAGGACTCTGGGATCATGACCCGAGCTGAAGGCAGAGGCTTTAACCCACTGAGCCACCCAGGCACCCCGACTCACTTCATTTTTATTGCACAAGGATTTGCAAAACAGGCAAAAGTTGGTTTTACACCTCTTAGCCCAGCACCTTCCTCAAAGTTATAAAAATGTAGAGGTCAGATAACGAAAGATGTTTCTCTGCATAGTTGTTTAAGTGTTATACCACCCAGCTTGCCCTCCAACAAAGGGATGAGATGGCTTCCCTCCTTCTTCAGTTTAATCTTAAGAGAGCCTAGACTTTGTCCTCTGAAGTTTCTGGAACTCAAAAATCTATACAAGACACATGCCAGAAAAAAACAAAAGATACGAGTGGCCAGTTAGCTGCCTGACTAATAAAGAGGGGTCTACTGAGAAATTGCCATGATTTGTTAAGGAAAAGGATACATGAATGTTTCTAGGCAAACTGTCCTGGCATTATAAACTAACAAGTCAGTTCTAGGGCTGAAGACCTTAATAGAGCAAAAGGATGGTTATACTGGAAACCAGAGACTGAGGGAAGAATCAAAACTGGACATCTAGGGAAAAATCATTATCTTTATCAGCAGTTCTTAATCTTGAAAATGCATCAGAATTACCTGCGTGAGGACTTGTTTAAATCACAGCTTGCTGGGCCCACCCTTAAAGTTAGATTCAATAGGTCTGGAATGAGGTCTGAGCATTTGCATTTCTAACCAAGCCCAGGGGATCCTAATGCCGCTAGTCCAGGACTACACTTGGAGAACAACTACCTACTTTAAAAGAAAGACTGTCAGAGATCCTCAAACACAAGGCAGACTCCCCACCAAGACCCAGGTGTGGGGAAGGAGGGGGCAGGTGCGTGAAGAGAAGAAAGCACAAAGATAAAATCTCAGTGCTCAAAACAAGACGATTTCTTGCTCACATAAAATCAAGTCAGATGGGGTCGATGGGTGAAGATAATGAGAAGAGGACCTAGTCTTCACAGTCATTCAAAGACCCAAACTCACTGACCCTTTGCCACCTTCAAGTGGCTTGCAAAGTTATTCTGGGTGTGGCCATCCAATCAGTAGATGAGAGAAGAGATGGGAAGATCATGTAAGATGTTCTTATGGGACAGACCTGGATTCCTACACCCATCGCTGAGAATTCAGTCATGTGACCTTACCTAGCTGTAAGGAGAGTGGGGCCATGTCATCCCTGGCAGGCCAGCCACATCCCAGCAATCTATGTCCAGAGAGCAAAAATCTCCAGTGGACATCTAGCGGTCTCTGCCACCAAACCCCCTTTCCACTGCAGGCTTCTAGCCTTAAACAAGTCTGAGTTCAGCTTTAAAGGAAATGTATAGTTAATTATCAAAGTGAATGTAACTAAAAGTAACCCAAGGATTTATTATCTGAGTGACCCGAAAAGAGTTATGGGACCCATGCAGGATAGGGACAAGAGGATGAGGGGAGTGTGTTTGCAGGGAAGGTCATGAGGGAAAATAAAGTTGTTGTTTTAAGATCACAGAGTTCCTCTCTTTTAACATGTTACACTGCTTTTTTAGAGAGTAAGCAAATTTTTAAGTGAGGTAAATCTAAAGATTTCATCATTTCACGTGTCTATAACTTGATATCCTTTTTTTATCTCTCATTCTGAAGGCAAAGGACAACTCTCCTTTTCAAGGATGAAAGCTTGCTATTGTTGAGGATATCGTCCATGTGACCCTGCAACTCCAGAAACAGAACCATTCCACACAATAGCTGCAAATACCTTGCTTTTTAAGGCGGTTACACTGACTGCAGGCACACCCGTGGGCCTGCTTTCCGTAAAGTGAAATTACTTCCTGAGACATCTCGTAATTCATAAAGTTGGAGAGTCACGCCATTTATGTGACTTCTAGTGATAACTAAGGTTGTCCAAAAGCAAATTAACTGATATATGATGCTATTTGCTCGAAGGGAGAAAGAAAAGCAAGAAGAAAAAGAAACATCCTTCACTGTCTTTGATTTATTTCGTCCATTAGGACACACAAAGCAGCATCTTTCTGTATCATCCCATCTCTCCTATGAGCTGCACTTTCTCTGTGTTCCTTCTGACCAGTTCTATCACCAGCATCCATTGCTTCAGTTTTTACTCTCATCCCTTGTTCTGCATGAGGCAAATCATCAGGCAAAGAAGCCAAACAATTATGAATCATCTGGATGACTCGTTGCAGATGCTTTGAAAGCATTGTAACTATTTCAAGGTGTTAACATTTCTGCACCTTCTCAAGGTCTGTGATTCTCAAGGTCTCTCAATATGCTACACACCTACAAGAAGGGGCTTACAGTCTTCTAGCTTTCCCTTCTCATTTTATATTCCCAGGGCTCCTTATCAAAATATCTAAGAGATCTAAGAAATTAATAAAAATAAACATATTGAGGTTCCTCAGTTCATTCTCATGACCACACTGCACAGGATGATACTGTTTGATGTCCTGTCTGCAGGGTAGATGATAAGATCACATTGGAACTGATGCCAAACATCACGTAACTCTTTTTTCCTGGAGGTGTAGGCTTGGCAGTTGGGCCTTCCTAAGTATTTTCATCTGTATACTCCTTGATGTACTGCGTTGGAGGGGGTGAAAGGGCACACATGTGCTGTGGCTCACCCATTGCGGAAAAGCTGGAACCCAGCTCTCTGTTTACACTGCTAACTGCGTTGGCTACCACCACCAACTGACTTCTGGCCTCCTTCTCCAGGAAGAAGCCACTGATGCTTTTCAAAAATTTCTTTCTTGGGCCACCTCAATGGCTCAGTTGGTTAAGTGACTGCCTTCAGCTCAGGTCATGATCCCAGGGTTCTGGGATCAAACCCCAAATCTGGCTCTCTGTTCAGTGAGGAGCTTGCTTCTCCCTCTCCCTCCACCTGTTGTGCTTTCTCTTTCTCTCTCTCTCTCTTTCTCTGGGTCAAATAAGTTTTTTTAAAAATCTTAAAAAAATAAAAAATTCCTTTCTTTTACTCACATGCCACAACCAGTCTATCAGTAAATCATGTCACTTTCCTTGCAAGACAAGTCCCCATTTAATCCATTTTCTTCCATTTCTGCTGCTATACACCTACACCAAACCATTATCATCTCTTGGCCTGTCACAGCAATAAACCTCTGACTGGTCTCTCTGCTTTTATTCTTGTGCTCCACCTCCTGATTCATTCTGCATTTGGCAGTCAGACCTTAACTTAGTTAATACCATATTAATCCACTTTCAACAGTTGCTCATGTTTATAGAATAAATCAAACCTTTCTTTCCTTCATCTACCATGATTTCCTCCTCTAATTTAGGTCTAAGCATAGTGACCAAAGCCCACAATAAAGCAATTTTATTGCAACTCAAACCAATTAGGCATTTTATGCAAATTATAGCAGAATATTTTCTTATGGAATTCTTAATATCCAAACAATAAAGCTTTATGAGATCAAGAATGAGAGGCAAATTTGAAAAAGCTGGTTAAAAATGTTAGGCACTTCTCCCAAGAAGACATACAAATGGCTAGCAGATACTTGAAAAAATGTTCATCATCATTCGTCATCAGGGATATTCAAATCAAAACCACATTGAGACACCACCTTATACCAGTTAGAATGGCAAAAATTGACAAGGCAAGAAACAACAAACACTGGAGAGGATGTGGAGATAGGGGAACCATTTACACTATTGGTGGGAATGCAAGTTGGTGCAGTCACTTTGGAAAACAGTATGGAGATTTCCTTAAGAAATTAAAAATAGAGCTACCCTATGACCTTGCAATTGCACTACTGGGTATTTACTCCAAAGATAGAGATGTAGTGAAAAGAAGGGTCATTTGTACCCCAGTGTTCATAGCAGCAATGTCCACAATAGCCAAACTGTGGAAAAAGCCAAGATGCCCTTCAACAGACGAATGGTTAAAGAAGATATGGTCCATATATACAATGGAATAATACTCAGCCATCAGAAAGGATGAATACCCAGCTTGCATCAACACGGATGGGCCTGAAGGAGATTGTGCAGAGTGAAATAGGTCAAGCAGAGAAAGTCAATTATCATAGGGTTTCACTTGTGGAGCATAAAGAATAGCAAGGAGGACATTAGGAGAATGAAAGAAAAAGTGAAGGAGAGGAAATCAGAGAGGAAGACGGACCATGTGAGACTATGGACTCTGAGAACAAACTGTAGATCTTAGAGGGGAGGAGAGTTGGGGGATGGGTGAGCCTGCTGGTGGGTATTAAAGAGGGCACGTATTGCATGGAGCACTGGATGTTATATGCAAACAATGAATCACGGAACACTACGTCAAAATCTAATGATGTACCGTATGGTAACTAACATAACAATTTAAAAAAATTTTTAAAATTTAAAATGTTAGCCATTAAATTTCTAAATAATCACATTTTAAAGTAATCAAATTCTTGTTTGAATTATTTTAATGATTTTAAATCATTTCAATAATTATTTGAATTATTAACAAGATATACTATGTATCAGGGCAGATAATGTTGGGAATAGGACAGTGATATCTGCTGAAGAGTGGACAGTGCATTCTCCCAAAATATTATTTTCTCAGTATATCTTTGCCTTCTTTCTGGCCTTTCCCCTTTTTCTCTTTAGTTCCTTTTCCTCAAATGTTCTTCCTTTCCTTTGTTCCTTAGTGACACTATAGTGACATAAGAGTCTCAAGTTTTGGGGTCCAAATTTACCAAAGCCACCAATATGTGTGGCTTCCTTAGCCTGTGCCAAGCATTAGTCTAGGAGCTGAGCCTGCTTCAGGGCCCATGTGGTTTATAAGTAATCTCTTGAATGATGTCAGGCACATACTGAGCACTATATACCTCAATTCATTCAGGGATTCATTTGATAGTTGTAACTGCTGATTATAGAAGTCTCTTTAACCTTAAAAAATAATTACTAATGCAGCATTTAAAGAGATTAATGACCACATGAAATTAGCTTCATAAATCCTGTTGCTATTCTCAAGCATCATCTCTCACTGATATTAGTTATCTTATTATATACAGAACTGGAAGCTTTGATGAAGGTAAGTAGTGATTTATGGTCAGAGGGAATGGGGCACCACTAGGTAAGCGGCTTATAGTCTTACAGTCAGGGAGCACCGTAAGTGTACACAGAAAAACAAGTGGCATATGTTGTTGGGTTAATGCCAATAGGAGAGGCAAATGAGTGTCAGCTCGAACTCATTCTGGTCCTCTACCTCCTCTTTTATTCCCCCATCTAGCTATCATTATCTCTCTGTCTATGTAATTCTCTTATTTTTTCCCCTGTCAGCCCAGGGAAAAGCTTAGAATTATTATCAACTCACCTAGATATCTTCTTGTTTACTATTCTTTTTGTTTTACTGCTTTTTAACTTTAGGCAATTAACAGGCAATTTACAAAAAAATGACAAAGATTAAAGAAACAGTAGAGCAAATTCCTACTCTCAAGTTATTTTTTTTTTCACTTTCTCCTAGACATTTTGCACTCAGTTTCTCTTTTCTTCCAATAAGGCAAACTCTCTGGCTACAATTTTCCTGCCAAAGCATTACACAAGTGTGAAAATAAGCAAATAGGACACATTGCTTAAAGAATCCAGGCTTCAGCTCCTGATACACAATTCGGCATCCAGACTGAGGTCAATTCAACTCTTGGAAGCAATCATGTTTCAAATTTCTTTGTATATCATATTAGGGAGTTAAGATTTTATATTTTTTTCTAGAAAGAACTACAAAAGGAGAAGGAGGTCAGGAGTCTCCCAGTTTTGCATAGAATCAAATTATCTTAATAAGGAACATAGGTATGTCATTAACTCCCTTGTGCTTCAGTGTTTTCATACTTAAAGAGTTTGCTCTTCATAATTAATATAATCATCATATATTGGGGAAGAAAATTATTCTTATGCCCTCCAGGTTCTTCTGGATAGTCTAAGAATTGACATGAGACAGATTAAAAGGAATAAAAAACAAAATTTAATTATGTGTACACAGGGCCCCCCAAATGAATTGAGACCTAAGGAAATTAGCAAGGCATGCAGTTCTTATACATTTTTGACAAAGAAACAATAAATCTGTAAGAAATTGACAAAATAAAGATAACTTATGTTGGGGAGCTGCAGTCAGTAAAAACATTTAAGCAGCATTTGAGCTGCAGTAGTAAACTGGTAAAGTATGTGGTTTGTTAATGGAGCTTTCTTGGCTCTGAATTCCTGATCTGTGGTAATAAGGATGTCTCTTTAACTCCTGGTACAGGAATAGTTCCTTTGACATGGGAGATTTATCTCCTCCTTTCAGAAGACAAAGAGGCTAGTGGTGCATCCTTCTTGTGTTGGCTGTTTCTTAAGTATCTTTTAACTCAAAACCGTCAATATGACCAAATGGGAAACTTTGGAGATGCTTGCCCTTGGTCCCAATATATGTGATGTCCTTGTCATCTACTAAGATGAAAACTGACTTTAAGCAACATTGCCCAGAACAACCTTATCAGCAATAGCAACACTGAACAAAATTATAAAAAGAGAGCTATTTATATGTAGTTTTTTTTAACCAGTAGTCTCTGTATCCTTTCAACTGTATATAAATTGGTCCCTCTTATCTCTATTATTGGTTTTGTATTGTGAGAGACAAAACATAAAACCTCTCTATAGTATAACCTAATATTCTCAATAAAGAATCCAGTAATATTCATTCACACTAACATTTTTGGTCCTGTGTCCTATCTACATTTTACATTTATTTGCATTTTATTTCATCCTTCCCTCCTCCTCTCTTCATGTCACTAAACATTAATTCAACCAGTGCTATAAGGCAGACAGTATGGTCTGTGCTGTGGATACAAGGAGAAGTCTAGTTCCTGCCCTTGTATTGTTCATGTCCTATAAGAAAGACAGTGTTTATTATCAGTTCATTATATTAAAATGTGAAATATAAACCAAGGGGGGTGCTTAGAAGCAGAGAGGGGGTGACTAACTTTATCTAGAAATTCTGGAGAGGTTTCACAAAGAAAACCATATTTAATACTGAAGTGTGAGAAAGGTTGTTTGCCAAAGAAAGATTGTGTTCTAGGGAGTGAAGGAAGCATTGCCATCAGGAATAGGTAAAACAGACACTAATGGGATTAAAACACGGGTTTTAATACAGTGCTGCCAAAGGGACTCCCCACCTGTCTCCTGACATCAAAGGGCCCCAAATAAATCAGCTCTATTTATCCCCGCTTGAAGAAATTTTAAAAGTTGGAAGCATTTAAGCATTTAAAAGTTTGGAAATTTAAAAAATAAAATAAAATAAAAGTTTGGAAATTTAAAAGTTGGAAATTACTATGAGAAACACGACCAATAATCATTTGGAGCAGTGAACAGGCAGATTAATTAAGTTGAGGATTGATAAGGCCAGAATCGCTTAGCTCAACGCCATGCTGGGGACTCAAAGCCTTTTGCACAAGAGTAGGTGAAATGGTCAGATGGTAGAGAAGAGAAGCTTCCAAGACTCCTTGATACCAGAGCTCCATGAATTGTGGTCCAAAAGCCCATTGGTGAAGCCTTGACCAGGACTACAATTAAACTGAGAGAATAAGAATATAATGGTTGATAGGATTATGAAAATTGCAATGTCCTATATAAATGTCCTATATAAAGAAGTTTTTTCCCTTTAGCTGAATGTCTTATGGGAATGGATATTATGTCATACAGGGCAATATTTCCCTGATCTAGTATGGTAAAACCAAGACCTGTTGAAGTCCTAAAGGGGGCCATGGCTAGAAATGTAAGGGTTGCTGGAATTAAGGTAAAGGTTTATAGCAGAACTGACATATTTGAACTGGCTTTATGTGAAGCGGTTGTATATCTCTTACCTGATTATATTATGGGGATGGACGTTGTATCTGATTGGAGAATATTTCCCCCATTGACTACTGTAAAACAGAAGGCATGTAAATCAGCACTTCAAATGATGCTTACTGGATGTGCTAAAAGAATGAGTGAGGGAATGAATGAATGAATGCATTTATTGCATTTTAACTTCAAATCTTCTCTCTCCATGACTTTTTAAAGACCAGGGAAGAAGTAGGTTTATATGTTATGTGTATATTTGCATGTTAATTAACAAAAACAGTTCTCTCCTCATTTTACCTTTAAATTGTCTTTAGATAGGTTCAATAACGAGCCCCAGCTTTAGTAAATATGAACTGAAATACAGGACTTGTGCATATACTTCAATGACAAAATAATTAAATATAAATGCAAAGAAAAATGGAATGGAAGTCTCACTAGCTTTTTTATTATTCATCTTCTCAATCAATACATTCTAAAGCTACGAGATTGTATATAGTTTGGTGAGTATTTTTAATACTAAGGACAGATCCTCACACAGAACAGTGGGAAACAACTAATGATTCATATTTTTAGGTACCATGCAATGAAATTACATGAATAAACAATAAGCAGTTAAATTATTGTTCAACTTTGTCACCCTTCCACGTATTTTTGTTTAATTTTTGTTTCAACATGAATGTAGCTGAAAATGCTACACTGAGCAATTTTTGGTTCAGTTTGTTTCCAATCAAAGTCACAGCACCCATATATGAATGAATTAATAAAAATGGATCCCAGTTTCCATTCCATTGATACATCAATCCAATATTAATTCTGGATCTCCAAAGCAGATTAGTATATATTAAAAATGGAATCATACAGTATTGGTCCTTTTGTGTCAGGTTTATTTCACTTAGCCTGATGCACTCAAGGTTTATCCATGTTGTAGCATCTGTCAGAATTTTATTCTTTCTTAAGGTTATATTCATTTCGCTTATCCATCACCCATGAGTGGATATTTGATGGTTTCTATCTTTTGGTACTGTGAATAATGCTGCTATGGACATTAATATTAATACCAAAATATTTGTTGTAGTCATTGTTTTCATTTCTTTGGAATTTATATCCAGAAGTGGAATTCCTGGATTGTATGATAACAGTATATTTAGCCTTTTAATTTTCAATCTAAATTGGAGATAACTGTAGATCTTCTGTGGTCGAGAAAGGATCAATTCACGAATATCCATTTTCTAGTCATAAGTCCCACAAATGGACTTTTTAAAAAAATTTTATTTATTTATTTGACAGAGAGAGATCACAAGTAGGCAGAGAGCCAGGCAGAGAGAGAGAGGAGGAAGCAGGCTCCCTGCTGAGCAGAGAACCTGATGCGGGACTCGATTCCAGGACCCTGAGATCATGACCTGAGCCGGAGGTAGAGGCTTAACCCACTGAACCACCCAGGCGCCCCCACAAATGGGCTTTTAAAATATTCACAAATAGTACATATAAGAACAGTCTCTTCTTTATATGCCAAGTCTGTGTTCACTGATTTTTATTTGACTTATAAATTATTTAGGAACATTTCACTTTCCCACATCACTCTTCCATTTTTCCTCCCAAGTACTAGACTTCCTTTAATAGCAGCTACAAGTCAAAGAGAGATTTGCTCAAAGTGTGAAAAAACTTTCCATTAGGTCTACATAACAGTAGAGAAGATGATGTAGATCTATCTATATGATCTATTTTGCTGAGACAATATTACCTATCATTTTGTTAATGATGATTCAATTATATTGCAAATGAAGAGGTCTATCAACAACGTATCAATGAATTGAAAACAATTTCTTTATTTCTCTGTCTAAATATTAAAGACTAACTTCATGTGTTTACCTATTTGTATAACAGGTGAATTTTGTTATAGGACTAGAAATTAGATAATGAGTCAAGGTATACTTTAAGGCACAGAATTATTCCAAAGTTAGAAGTACCCCCAAGCTAGATAAGGTAGATCAAGGTTTTCACATATTTTTACTTGGCTTCAAGATTTAAGATCACAGGTCTTTTATCTTTTCCACTAAATGAGAAATAAGAAACCCTTTTGAGCTACAGTTTGCAAAGATTTTAACTTATATCCCTTCTTATTTCTATAACCCATCAATATTTTAAAATTATGTTTGTAGTTTCTTTATTACTGTAAAAATAGTGCATAGTAGTCTTAGAAACTTTGGAAAATAGAAAAATATAGGAATCATATTTATAATTACACTTTATATTCTATAATATATAGTTATAATTATAATTTATAGTCAGATAATTATGTGTGGTATATATATCATATCTATCATTAAAATTATATATACAGTTTTAGAGTGCCCCAAATCTCTTAAGGAGCAATAAACCTCTCAAAGGAAAACGATCTTTATGGGTGAAAAGTCAATAAAAGGAGCATTGTTTTAGATTAATTGAATGCACATGAGTCTCCTTTTTTATACCATACATTTGTAGACCTTCTCATTTCTTCTGCTGCCAGCCTTTATCCATTGGCTCCCTCATAAAAAACAGTCATCAAAAGTCACAATATTCTTTAAAAACTGTTCATTGTGGGGTGCCTGCACGGCTCAGTCTGTTGGGCATCCGACTCTTGGTTTCAGCTCAGGTCATGATCTCATGGGGTGTAGGACTGAGCCCTGCACTGACTTCATGCTCAATGGATTCTCTCCCTCTGTCCCTCTCCATGCTCTTGCTCTCTCTCTCTCTTTTTCTTGAATAAATCAAGAAGACTTTTTACAACACCAGGAAATATGTTGCATAAAGCATCCTTTATTAAACTGGCCATCTAGTTCCTGATGGGCAGAAGTATAGGGGCTGTAAACTGGAGGCTGGTATCAGAACACCTTCAGTGCAGTCATTTTCTGTTGGTCAATGTCTGGCGTCATCTCCATCGCAGCAGCATTTACAGATCCACTGAACTGAAAAAGAATCAAAATACAGCCGAGCTGAGACTCTAGAAGTCACGGACAGCTGAGAGCTTCAGGCCATAAAGGGTCCTAATAAATGGGCCAAGTATTTCCTAAAAGGCCAGATGTTAACTGAGCTTATCTTAAAAGCTGGGAGCTGAGATGAAAAATAAAATCATATAAGGAGATTTAACCTGAAGCTTCCTTTTCGTAGTTGAGAAGCTGGGTTTGCCATGAATCAGAGGGTCAGAGTCTTGGGCTGTTGGTATGGTATCAGGCAGAGTTCATTCATTGTCAAGGCAGTGCCTTAGCCAAAAGAGTAATCCAATGCCAGTTTGATAAGGAGTTCCCATAAAAGTTCTAACATGGAAAGAAGTTGCCAAGTTGTTACACCCGGACAACACCTGCTGATGCGATTTTCCCACATGCAAAATGGTTGAGAAGAAAATACATTGAATTCAAAAATGTTGACAAGTAGTCACTTAATTTCTTGGTTAGCTTAAAGTGACTTTTTCCCTCTTGAAGTGTGCGTGTTTGTAGATAAACAATCTCGTGATTCGAACTTGTAAAAATGCCCTAATTGCAGTGACAGATCCAAAACCCCATTGCACTTTGGTCAGGGTATCCTAATGTGAAAGTGTATTTCCTAGATACATTGTTGACAAATATCACATGCTCTAACTTTACTGTCAGTATGTAAGAAGTCTTCAGGGAATGTTTTGAGTGAACAATGAGATTAAAGAACACTATAAAGAGGATGTGGAACCATCAGATTTCTTAGGGCAAACTACAGAAACCAAATCTTTTTAAGGAGAAAACGGGATTCATTGGAAGAAAGCAGTTCACAAAACTAACCGAAGGCTGGAGACTTAAGGTCAGAAAGCAAGCCCCACCAAGGCAGGCTGATTCACAGGCAGAGGAGAGTACAGGAACATTCTAGTTTATTCTCGTTAGAAAGTCATCATTTTTACTCTTCACAACGAGCCTTCAGGGTGTCAATTCCTGTGCATTTTGCATAACTGTTGCCAAATTATGTAATTCCAGATACGAGGATCCAATTGACAAAGCCAGGGCACAGGCTTAAACTGCTGAAGGGGGTCTGGGGAGAATCAGAAATATCCATCCCAGCTTGAGTTTCCATGGTTGGAATCAAGGTGTTTATTTAAAAATTCCCTTGAGGGGTGCCCAGATGGCTCAGTCGGTTGGGTATCTACCTTCAGTTCAGGTCATGATCCTAGGATTCTGGGATCAAGTCCCACATCCAGCTCCAGGCTCCGCTAGGAATCTGCTTCTCCCTCTCCCATCCCCCTGCTTGTGTTCCCTCTCTCTCGCTCTGAAAAATAAATAAATATAATCTTTTTAGAAGAAAACTAAAGAAAAAGAAAGAAAGGAAGGAAGGAAGAAAGAAAGGAAGATTCCCTTCAAATACAGAGTCTTGGATGTGCGTGGCCAAAAATGACAGTAAGAGCAATAATTAATTACAGTTATTATGCCCATATTATGTCCCAAGCTTTCTTTTTTGTTGTTTTTTGTTTTTGTTTTTAATAAGAGAGGGCAGTGGGGCTAGGGACAGAGGGATAGGGAGAGAGAGAATTTTAAGCAGGCTGCAAGCCCAGTGTGGAACCTGATGCAGAGCTCAATCTCAGAACCCTGAGATCATGACTTGAGCTAAAACCAAGACTAGGATGCTTAACCAACTGAGCCACCCAGCTGCCCCCCTCCAAGCTTTGTTCTAAGTCTTTCATACGCATTACTTTTAGAATCCTCACTATAACTCCATTATGACTCTCTGAACTAATTATTAATCCCCATTTTGCAGAGAACAAAACCAATCACAGAATTAGTCTTACCCAAGTTCACATACCAAGTAAATTTTGCAGCTGGGATAAGAAGCCAGGCAGGCTGGATTCAAGGCCTAAGGTACTAAGAACTGATCTATATACTACACACTCCAAAATGTTTCCAAATCTCTCCTTTCCCAGCTGGTTATAATCCTGAAGTTTCAGAGTACAGTTTCTATCCTTAGAGTTGTAATCTTCTAATAAGAATCTTTAGTGGTCCTCCATTTAATTATCAAAACATGGGTTCATCTATACTATGAAATATTTTTTGCCATCTTACAAAATAAAGAGATAAGAGAAAATGGTCAATGGTATTGTAATAGTGTTGTGTGTTGACAGACGGGAGCTACACTTGGGGTGAGCACCACATAACATGTAGAGTAGTTGAATTACTATGCTGTATACCTGACACCAAGGTACCATTGTGTGTCAACTATGCTTCAATTGAAAAAAAATAGAAATAAATTTAGTAAGAAGAAGTAAAACTCATACTCTAGGACATATTCATAGGATATATGACATATGTCATACTCTAGGACATGTAGTTAAGTTTTTAATAGAAGAGTATTATATTGTGATGTTGACACTTTAAAAATAAGATATATGTATATAAAAACATATTGATAAATAAACGTATAGAAGGACATCAGAAAGATGAACAGCAAACTATTGCTACAGAAGTGGAAGTGAATGGCTAGATGCTCATTTCAATTTTATGTGGTTCCGTGTGGTAGGAATCATTTTTAAAAGGACAAGTTTGTTTATAGCTTTTACAATTTAAAAACTAAAAATGAACATAAATATACTACATATGCATATATACATACACTATTGTTTGTAGTCCTAGGAAGGGGAGCATTTTTTTCTAGGATGTGAGTAATACCTGAGAGCTTAAGTAGCAGAGAACCAAAAATCAGTTAGCCCAAGAATAAGAACAACAGTTTCAGAGTCAGACACATTTGCATTTTAATTTGGGTCCTGGAATTTTCTAAATGATAGGCTTTGGAAGTCATTTCGTTTCCTGGTTTTCCTATTTGCACAATGACAATAAGAAACTTACCTTGCTGGACTATTGTAAGGGTTATAATCAGCATGTATAAAGAGCCTGGCAGGTATCAGGTGCCAGTAGATGTTAAAAAGGCCATCAAATGCTTGCTCAAAAGACGCATTAGCACCTAAAGTTCAGCAAGCTGACGCACATTGATAAAATGTGGCAGGAAGAGAGACCAAGTTCTGGAAGGTTAAAAAAAAAAAAAAAAAAAAAAAAAAAAAAAAAAACCCTAAAGGCTGTTTTATTTTCTGGGAAGACCTTCAGTTCCAACCTTATCTTTGACAAACAGCTTGCTCAAGCCCATGCCTGCTCTACATGACTTCCCTTTCATTTGAGCTGTACACTCCCTTGGGCCCAACTGCCAGCATATGAATGTGATAGGATCTCCCTGGAACCCAGATCAAACTTTTGTTTTTTTGGTTTTTTGGTTTTTTTTTAAAGATTTTATTTCTTTATTTGACAGAGAGACAAGGAGAGAGGGAACACAAGCAGGGCACATGGGAGAGGGAGAAGCAGGCTTCCCACTGAGTAGGGAGCCCAATGCGGGGCTTGATCCCAGAACCTTGGGATCATGACCTGAGCCGAAGGCAGACACTTAATGACTGAGCCACCCAGGTGCCCCAGATCCAAGTTTTTGTCCCCTCCCATCCCTCTCTACTAGCTCCTCCTTCTCTTTTGTACTTTATTTTAATTTTGTACAGGGAAATAGCAGCTACTGCACTCGTTTTATTAGTGAGTTTAGGGGAACATATTTGGGATATAATCCTTTCTTGGCAAGACTGTGGAGAGTGAATATTTTTAGACATAAAACTCTTCTCTACCTTAACCAAGTAACAAAAGTGAACATCATCAGGAATGAAACATGTTGATATCATGTAAGCTCTGATATAGTAGGAGGAGAAGCACATTTCATCTCTGTAATATTTAACCCTAAAATCCGTAACTCCAGACTAAGCATGTACAAACATCAGACAAACCTAAATTGAGGGGCTTTCTTCAGAACATCTGACCGGTACTCCTCAAAATCATCAAGGTCGTGCAAGACAAGGAGAGACTGAGAGACTGTCACAGGTTATAGGAGACCAAGAAAGCATGATGAGTTAATACAACATGGATCCGGGATCAAACACTGGAAATAAGTGTCTGGAGTTTAGTTAATATTGTACAGTGTTCATTTCCCGGTTTTAGTCATTGTGCTATGATGATGTTAGATACTAACACTAGAAAGAAACTGGATGAAAGGTAATAAGGAACTCTTACTTTTGCAACTTTTGTAAACATAAAATCATTCATACACCATTTGAAAATCTTTTCTGATTCCTAATGTTGATAGGATATAACCATTTTGATGACTTTATTATTTGAATAGTGTGTCCTCATTTTTACAATTTATTGTACTTTGACACAGAAGTTTCCAATTTTTCCAAGGAAAAAACCCTGCCCCATAGGTGTCACTTTGATAGCTCTTTAAGAGCCTAGAGTTCTCATCTCTTTATGATTTATAAAGTACCTTCACGTATACTTTCTTGCCTGCTCTTTCAAACAACTGCTTGAGAGGGATAGGAATCCTTGTCCACCTGAAGGATTAAAAAAAAAAAATGGTGACAGAGACAGTATAAGAGATTCACTTTATGGTGTAAGAGTTAGTGATAGAGTCTTGTCAAGAACCTGGATCAGAACAATTTAACAACACTGAAAAAATTACCTGATGAGCAAAGAATCTGACTAGACATTACTTCGAGTAGGAATTACAAATGGTCCAAAAGGCACATGAAAAGATGTTCAACATCATTCATCATCAGGGAAATACAAATCAAAAACGACAATGACATACGACTTCATACCCACTAGAATGGCTAGGTCAAAAAGTCAGAAAACAGCAAGTGTTGCTGAGGTTGTGGAGAAATCAGAATGTTCAAACACTGCTGATGGAAATAAAAACTGGTGCAGCCATTTTGGAAAACAGTCTGGCATTTTCTCAAACAATTTAATCATGGAATTATCATATGACCTAAAATTCCACCCCTCAGTGTATGAAATGAAAACATGTCAACACCAAAAATTTGTACATGACTATTCATAGTAACATTATTCATAATAGCCAAAAGTTGGAAACAATCAAAATGTCTGTCAATGGACAAACAGTTAAAATATGGTATAGCCACACAATGGGCTATTAATGGGTCATGGAAAGCAATGAGGTACTGAAATATACTATCACATGGATAAAGCTTGAAAAATTGTGCTAAGTAAAAAAAAAAAAAAAGAAAGAAAGAAAAAAGAAAACAGTCACAAGAGAGTTCATGCTATATAATTCCATTCATGTGAAAGTCCAGAATGGGAAAATCAATAGAGACAGAAAGTAGATTAGTGGTCGCTTAGGGAATGTGGGGTTAAGGAAGTGATTGTTAAAGGATATGGGATTGTCCTCAGGCAACAACAAGGTAGTGAGGGAAATAGTCATTTTTTTAAATATCATAAAAACAACAAACACCACAGAAACATTGCATATAAACCCACTATGAGAAGTGCTATGAAAGAAAAGATTCAGTTCAATGAGATATACTAGCAAGAACCTGGGTTCAAATGAGAAGCCAAAGCAGGCTTTGCTGAGGAAGAAGTTATAGCTTTTTATCTGAGAACTGAAGGCTGATGTGTGTAAAGTATGGCGGGAAAATGTGTGGAAAGTGTGTTCTATTTAGAACAGTTTGAGTGAAGAGCTAAAAGATAAAAAAAAATATTTTCCCAGATTGTACATGATTCAGCTTATTTCAGTGCAAAGGCTCAAAAGGCAGGCAACAGATCTGAACTCCTCAGTGGTCAATACTCCAATATATCTACTACATTTTGTCATTTTTAAAGTTTAAAGCCACACTGATTTATGATATTGTTTTTATTTTATTTTATGTATTTTTTATTATGTTCAGTTAGCCAACATACAGTACATCACTAGTTTTTGATATAGTGTTCAATGATCTGTTGGTTGCATATAACACCCAGTGCTCATCACATCACGTGCCCTCCTCAATACCCATTGCCCAGTTATCCCATCCGCCTACCCCCCTGCCTTCTGTAACCCTCATGGTTTGTCTCCCTCTCTGATTTCTTCCCATTCAGTTTTCTCTCTCTTCCGCTGTGGTCTTCTGCACTATTCCTGATATTCCACATATGAGTGAAACCACATGATAATTGTCTTTCTCTTCTTGACTTATTTCACTTAGCATAACCCCCTTCAGTTCAATCCATGTTGATGCAAATGATAAGTATTGTTTAGCTCTTCTTGCAATATATATTTTATTATTTGGGGGGATTTTTGCAGCATGGTGTATAATTTATCAAGAGAAACACTTGGGCATTTATGATTTGCTGGAATTTACATGAACAATCTTTGGGCCACTGCAGAACCAGAAATCGAAGTGTGAAACGGGTATGTGTATTCCCCAGCTAAGCATGCGAACCCACACAGGCTGTGTCATCCTGTGAGGAACAAAGGAAATAGTCATTTCCAAAGTCTTTGGATTATAGATTTAGAAAATATCAAAGATCATTTAGTCCTAATATTGTATGTTCTATTGTGGACAAATACAGAAAAAAAGACAAAAACAAAACAAAATAAAACAAACTTGCTGCTTTCTTTTATAAACATTTATTGTGATACAGAATTTGGTTCAGCAGTTATTTACACTTATATTATGAATAGAATCTTTTGGAAATGGGACTCACTAAAATAATTTTATTTAGGGGCACATGGGTGGCTCAGTTGGTTAAACATCTGCCTTTGTCGCAGGTCATGATTCCAGGATCCTGGTAGAGAATCCCACCTCGGGCTTCCCACTTAGCCGAGAGCTTGCTTCTCCTGTCTGCCGCTCCCCCTGCTTGTGCTCACTCTCTCTCTCTCTCTGACAAATAAATAAATAAAATCTTAAAAATAAAATAAAAATAATTTTATTTAACTCCTAGCTATAAGTTCTCAAAGTTCTCTATTCTGTTATGAGAACAACTACACAATGGAAGCAAAAACTGTCTCCGTATTTTTTAAGTGTTTGGCATCTTATTTGCAAGTGACTGTCAGGAGTTTGGATTTGCTATGTTCATGTTTAAGTTCGCCCCCTTCTTTTCTAAGACTAAAAAATATATCTCAACATATCTGTGCATTCATATACTTACAGTTGTGTAAAGCTGAGTATGGATCAAGGAAAACATTATCTTAAATAAGCAAAAACACTTCTTACAGTGCTGTATTTTCCTCATTGTCCATTGGCTAATATTCAACATCTGGTATCTTTAATATTGAATGCAAAGCCTTTTACAACCCAGGCAAGTTTTATCCTATTTATTTATTTATTTATTTAATTTCTTTTCAGCGTAACAGTATTCATTGTTTTTGCACCACACCCAGTGCTCCTTGCAATCCGTGCCCTCTCTAATACCCACCACCTGGGTCCCCCAACCCCCCACCCCCCACCCCTTCAAAACCCTCAGATTGTTTTTCAGAGTCCATAGTCTCTCATGGTTCACCTCCCCTTCCAATTTCCCTCAACTCCCTTCTCCTCTCCATCCCCTTGTCCTCCATGCTACTTGTTATGCTCCACAAATAAGTGAAACCATATGATAATTGACTTTCTCTGCTTGACTTATTTCACTCAGCGTAATCTCTTCCAGTCCCGTCCATGTTGCTACAAAAGTTGGGTATTCATCCTTTGTGATGGAGGCATAATACTCCATAGTGTATATGGACTACATCTTCCTTATCCATTCATCCGTTGAAGGGCATCTTGGTTCTTTCCACAGTTTGGCGACCGTGACCATTGCTGCTATAAACATTGGGGTACAGATGGCCCTTCTTTTCACTACATCTGCATCTTTGGGGTAAATCCCCAGTAGTGCAATTGCAGGGTCATAAGGAAGAGAGAAAGCCCAAATTAATAAAATTATGAATGAAAAGGGAGAGATCACAACTAACACCAAGGAAGTAGAAACAATCATCAGAAGTTATTATCAACAGTTATACGCCAATAAGCTAAGCAACCTAGATAGAATGGATGCATTCCTGGAAAACTATAAACTCCCGAAATTGAACCAGGAAGAAATTGACAACCTAAATAGACCAATATCTAGTAACAAGACTGAAGCAGTGATCAAAAACCTCCCAAAAACCAAGAGCCCAGGACCTGATGGATTCCCTGGGGAATTCTACCAAACTTTCAAAGAAGAAATAACACCTATTCTCCTGAAGCTGCTTCAAATAATTGAAGCAGAAGGAAAACTTCCAAACTCTTTCTATGAAGCCATCATTACCTTGATCCCCAAACCAGGCAAAGACCCTACCAAAAAGGAGAATTTCAGACCAATATCACTGATGAATATGGATGCTAAGATTCTCAACAAGATCCTAGCAAACAGGATCCAACAGCACATTAAAAAGATTATCCACCATGACCAGGTGGGATTCATCCCTGGGCTACAAGGATGGTTCAACATTCACAAATCAATCAATGTGATAGAACAAATTAATGAGAGAAGAGAGAAGAACCACATGGTCCTCTAAATTGATGCAGAAAAAGCATTTGACAAAATCCAGCATCCGTTCCTGATTAAAACCCGTCAAAGTATAAGTATAGAGGGAACATTCCTGAACTTCATAAAATCTATCTATGAAAGACCCACAGCAAATATCATCCTCAATGGGAAAACGCTTTCAGCCTTCCCGTTGAGATCAGGAACATGACAAGGATGCCCACTCTCACCACTCTTGTTCAACATAGTATTAGAAGTCCTAGCAACAGCAATCAGACAACAAAGAAAAATAAAAAGTATCCAAACTGGCAATGAAGAAGTCAAACTCTCTCTCTTCGCAGATGACATGATTCTTTATATGAAAAACCCAAAAGACTCCACCCACAAACTACTAGAACTCATACAACAATTCAGCAACATGGCAGGATACAAAGTCAATGTACAGAAATCACTTGCTTTCTTATACACTAACAATGAAAATACAGAAAGGGAAATTAGAGAATCGATTCCATTTACTATAGCACCAAGAACCATAAGATACCTGGGAATAAACCTAACCAAAGAGGTAAAGGAACTGTACTCGAGGAACTACAGAACACTCATGAAAGAAATTGAAGAAGACACAAAAAGATGGAAGACCATTCCATGCTCTTGGATCAGAAGAATAAACACATTGTTATCCCCTCTTCCTAATTCCCTCCCCAGCTGCCCTGTAATCTAGCTTTGCATAAGTAATTGCTATTCCTCAAATATGCCATGTTCGAAGACTTCTGCCAGTCCTTCTATCTTACTAATAAAGACTATTTATTTTTAATGTCCCCATCAGTATCATTTTATGTGCTAGTGTTCTTAGCCCAAGACAAATCACTGCCTTATATATGTTCTCTAGTACTTTTAGAGCCACTATTCTATTACCTACCCGTTTCTGTACAATCATTTGTGTATATGTCTGTCTTCCCAGCTAGATTCTTAAATTCCTCAAGGAATTTAGTAAACCCATTCTATATTTTGTTTAGTTTCACATCTCCTATAGAGTCTAGCTTAGTACCTGCCATACAATAAGTGCTCAAGAAGTGTCTGTTGAACTATATTAAATAAGATTCTAGACATGTTTGTGCAATAGATCATTTCTGTAGCCTGACTTCTTCAAATCTACATTGTATATTCTTCTAACTAGCGTTTTGAATGATTTGACTACAGAGCATAATTCTCCCCAAGAGGTGGGGTGTTTTGATCAGTCTTGCCCATTTTTTTTTTCTTGCAATGTCATTGGAGTGAGTTGAACATGCAGCTGAATTCCACACACAAAGCAGTCCCTCAATTCTTATCAACCCGCCACAGCCTGTGAAGCCCTCAGTGTACCTCTGTCTTTTGCCACAGACATGAAGCTCTCATTCCCTCTCGTAGCCATTGGACTGGAGGTTTCCATGATTGTTTTATTTGGATTCTTTGTCAAGTATGATACAGAGCAGAGTGCTGTCCAGCAGCAGTACAGCACCAACGCAACAAAAGCGGACAAATTCCTTGAGTTGCATCCTCGTGAGTAAACAATCTACTTCTTATTATCCATTTTGGGCTTTTCAGAATGTGAACGCATTTGGGCGACTTAGAATGTGAAATCTTTGAATTCTATAACCCCTTGAGCTCCACACAGAATCTGTGATACTTATGGATACTAAGGGGATTATAATTTCGTGCTGAGGTATCTCGTCTATGGCATCGGTCTCTTTGTTAATGTGTTTGGATAGAATCTGTGTCTATTAAAATATCAGTGTAAGAAGCCAAAAATTAAAATAATTGATTAATCTTTTGTGTTACCTACATCTGCTAAATGACATTAATTTTCCCTTAAATCGATCCCTAGTTCTGCAAGGTATAAACATATCATTCCCCAAACAACAACAACAACAACAACAACAACAAGCGTCTAAGGTAACTTTCAAGGAGAGAGCAGAAACAAAGTGGGATATGGAGAAGGGAGACTGGATTTCATGTGGGGGCCCTAAGGTATAAGAAGTGGTATTAAGGATGACATTAGAAGTAAATAGGTATACTCTGGGTTTTATAACCTTCTAAAAGGAAAGCAATTTGTTCCTCTGCAATGGGAAGAAAAACATGGGCACCTAATGTATTTTAAAAGCAGAATCCTTTCCTGGAAATAATAACTGAAAGAAAGAAAGGGTTTAGTTTCAAGTTTGATAAGGAAGACAATGAACTAGTTAATAAAGCAATAATAATTACCATTAACTGACTGCCTATTTGGAGTCAGGCATATTCATTACATCATTAACCAGGGAGGGAGGTGATAATATATCCCTATTTTATATATATATATATATATATATATATATATATATATACATACATATATGTATATACACATACACACACACACACACTAATAAGGCAGACATAATTTTATTATTCATTAATTTATTAACTATTAAATTTATTCAATCATTGAAAATAGTAACGATGTTTATGACAGTTCTATGGGGTAGGTCTAAGCTTTTCAAAAAACCCATATGACATTTGTTTCTCATTTCTCCATTTTTTGAGGGGAGTTATATAATGGGGAATATTCTCATGCTGACATAATGACCCTAGAGCCACTAAATGACTCAGCCCATATTATCCCTGGCTAAAATATTTTGTAGAATAGCCCAGAAGCTACATCCTTGTGGTTATACATATATATTTTTTCCTACATTTTCCCCTATATTTCAAATCAACTCACACAAAACTTGCATGACAGCCTACATCATTAGAGAGATTAAATACTTGCTTATTAAGAAGAAATGTTCAAGTCAAACACATGTGGGTGCCTGCCTAGTGCCATAAGTTGTGCCAAGTGCAGGCATCCAGTACAGGAAGGCTCTGCTCCTGCTTGAGAAGCTCACGGTGTATTACAGCAGTTTTTGTTTTTGTTTTAAGATTTTATTTATTTATGAGATAGAACCTGAGAGGGAGAGAGGGCACAAGCAGAGGGAACAGCAAGCAGAGGGAGAAGCAAACTCCCTACCGAGCAGGGAGCCCAGATGGGGGCTCGATCCTGGGACTCCGGGATCATGACCTGAGCTGAAGGCAGCTGCTGAACCAACTAAGACACCCAGGCGCCCCTTATTAAAGCAGTTTTAATTGCAGGGTGGTGGAAGTTATGAGTTTTTCACAAATAAGCAAAGCAGAATATTAATTTATATTTAAGTAAAGTCAGTCAGATATCGGTTTATTCATCCCTCTTGCTTGCATTCTGCTATGCTTTTCTGAATAGCAGAGCAGTGCCTGGGGTCACACAGACCATCCCCAGGCATAACCGTGAAAGTGTGTGGCATGCCTGAATATCATGTTTCATGCCACGAATGACTCCATAGATACTCATTTGAAAAACAAGCTATACTCTGTGGGTGTTGGGGCTTCATGGCACCTAGCAAAGTATTGGTCACTCTGCTGAGGCAGACAGGTTTTTTGTTTTTTGGGTTTTTTTTTTTTTTTAAGATTTCATTTATTTTTAAGAGAAAGAGAGCGCAAGTAGGTGGAATAACAGGCAGAGCAGGCAGAGGGAGAAGCAGGGTGCCTGCTGAGCAGGGAGGCTGATGTGGAACTTGGTCCCAGGACCCTGGGATCATGACCTGAGCCGAAGGCAGATACTTAGCTGACTAAACCACCAGGTGTCCTGAGGCAGACAGTTTGACAAGGAATGAAGTGTGACTGTGATAGGCAGCTAATTCTTGCTAACCTATAGACAGAGCAGAGAAAAGGAGAGTTTAGGGAGAAGGCCCTTTGAGGGCTGTCAACATTTTATTAGAATTCTATAGGCACACATTTGTAATATCTATGGGACAGCAAAACCACAGCCATGATCTTGTTGTACTCTATTATATTAAAACCTACTGGTCTCGCACTCTGAGTAGTTTTTACCCATGTGTGATCTTGTTATGCTATGCCTCGATCATTGGAAAAATATTAATTCACCATTATGCAAATATTTCAAACATTGACATAGTTCATCATATAATAATGAAAGAGGATACTTGTTAATACCACCAGCCATCTCACCAGAAAACCCTTGAGAAATATCAGGAAGCTGATAAACTCGCAGTGATGGTCACAATCTTTCTAAAATTCTAATATTTTATTTAAAGCCAAAAGGTATTCCTGGCAACAAATACTGTTGATTCTTTTCTCTGAAATGACAGCCTCACTTCACAAATTTTTCAGACAATGTCAATACCTGTCTGAAAAACCATAGTTTATGTCAGTCTTTTATTTCAAGTAAAAATAGAGTTCCGTGAAAAAAAAAAAAAAAAACAAACCCTGCTCATTCAGTTGGTACTAAAACAATAACAAAAATGCTTCGTTTCTTAGATACCCATCCTGTGTCATCAGTACTCTATGTGTAATGGCATTTCCATGGGCTAATTCCTACAGGGTATTAAAAAGACACATATAAGAAAGTCAGTAGTTAGATTAATAATTTTTCTTGCTTCATCAAAAAATTCTTAATTAAAACCTGCCTTCCGACCCCCCACCCCCGCAAGTGAGTGGTTATTAAGAATACCACATAAGAGGGACGCCTGGGTGGCTCAGTTGGTTAAGCAGCTGCCTTCGGCTCAGGTCATGATCCCAGCGTCGTGGGATCGAGTCCCACATCGGGCTCCTTGCTCATCAGGGAGCCTGCTTCTCCCTCTGCCTCTGCCTGTCATTCTGTCTGCCTGTGCTTGCTCTCTCTCCCTCTCTCTCTCTGACAAATAAATAAATAAAATCTTAAAAAAAAAATACCACATAAGAGATTCTTAACTATAGGGTTGTGGAGGGGAGGAGATGGGGGGATGGAGTAACTGGGTAATGGGCATCATGGAGGGCACGTGATGAAATGAGCACTGGGTGTTATATAACACTGATGAATCACTGAACTCTACCTCTGAAACTAATATACATTGTATGTTAACTAAATTAAATATAAACAAAATATTTTTTTAAGAAAAGAATACCACAACCATCAGCATGGATTGGTACCATGCTAAAGGGCCCATAGCTTTACATAATTTTGTTTCATCATCTCTGGAAATACCAACACAGAGAAAAAAAGCAAGAACACCACAGAATTACCATAAAAATAGTTTTCACCTCTCAGACTCCCTAAAAGTGTCTCCAAGACCCCCAGATGTGTGCCAATCACACTTGGGGAACACTGAAGGTATAGGTAAACTGACAAAGGATATACATGCCACTAGACATTATTTTATGAATTTCAATACCAACAGTGGATTAAGCACAATCATTTTTTTAAGATTTTATTTATTTATTCGATAGACAGAGACAGACAGAGATCACAAGAAGCAGAGAGGCAGGCAGAGAGAGAGAGGAGGAAGCAGGCTCCCCGCTGAGCAGAGAGCTTGATGTGGGGCTCGATCCCAGGACCCTGAGATCATGACCTGAGCTGAAGGCAGAGGCTTTAACCCACTGTCACCCAGGCGCCCCAATCATTTATTTTTAATGATCTACATTTCAGAATGCATTTCTGTATTTACTCAGATATTATTAAGCTCATTTGTTACCAAAAGATTTAGCAGATCTGGGTATATGTTACAGGCAAAGAGTAACTAATTTATGCAGTGTAAATGATTCCTAGGGAATTGCTTGCTGTTATTCTAAGTGTAACCTGGAATTGTTTCTATTCCTGAATTAACATACTGTCTGTGGTTTATGACTTAACAATAAGATACCAGCCTCCAGTAAAACCCTGGGGTTGCCTTTGATTGAATAGTTTTTGCGTACTGGAAAGGACTGGAGGCAATGAGCACAAGTACAATCCATATCCTAGTTTCTAAATACCATTCCCCACTCAGGGGCTCATTGGAGAAATTGCTGGTTCTAGGTCAGGGTAAAGAAAGCACAAGGTTTGCCAAGGATGTAAAGACTAATGGGGATATGTCAAAGAACACAGTAGCATCCTGCTTGAAGCAGCATCAACTAGACAAATTGGAGATAAATGAAGAATTAAAAATAATAATGAAGGGTACCTGAATGGCTTGGTTGTTTAAGTGTCTGCCTTCAGCTCGGGTCATGATCCCAGGGTCCTGGGATTGAGCCCCATGTGGAGTGTCCCTGCTCAGCAACGAGTCTACCTCTGCTTCCCAGCCCCACCCTCACCCCCACAGGTGCTCTTTTTCTCTCTCTCTCTGTGAAAGAAGTAAAATTCTTTAAAAAAGCAAAAACAAACCAAACAAATAAATAAATAGAAGAAGAAAGCTGAACAATTTCTAATTAGGTTGGATTCACTTTCTCCTGAAAGAGTGCCTTACTGGCAGTGCTCACTCAGTCTTTGAACAAATGACAAGTGAGCACACATAGTAACAAAAGCAGACAAACCCATAAGCAAGAGAAATAAAATAAGAGGGGTATGCACGATGGTACAGCTGTGATCTGGTTCTTGAAGGGTGTATAGAAGCTTGCCAGGTCAAGAAGTGTTGGGTTCGAGTTGGAGAGGACATTCAAGGCAGCAGGCATATACAACTAGAGGGAAAGGAAGGGTTTGTTTCATTCATTTGATGGGGGTGTTGGTGGAAAGTGAGTTAGAATCATCATCTACATTTTAAACACAGTTGTGTTATCAGAACTTGCAAGATATCCTACCGCAAGATAAAGATGGAAGTAAAACAGAAGATACCAGCTATTGTCACATTTCCTCTGGAAACTGAAATCACACTCTGTTGAGAATATCTGATTAAGACAAGTCTTGGAAATTCTTAAAACCTGTTGAAAGACTTCACAGAAGTTCAATCTCCTCTCCCTCTACAGAGGACATTTTATTCCTTTAATGGCAGTCTTGCACTATAGAACTAAACCGATGGCCCTCTCTTTAGTCCCCACCCATACATTCTTAGAACAGGATACAAGACAATACCGAATCCTAATTGTTTACAGATCTTTCTTATCCACATTTTTTTATACAGAATCACTGTTTGTCAAGAGTTTTCACAACATGATATATAAACTCTTTGGCAACCTAAATAATAGATGAGCTTCTTAAGCCCCCTAGTGGCAAAAAGCAGTAACTATCTTTGAGGGGAAAAAAACCATCAAAGCACAGTTAAGACGTCCCATCCCTTACATTTCAAAACCCAGACAGGTTCACGTTTGTTGATCATGGCCCAACAACAGGTCACATGGAATCCCAATACCAATCCCTAAGTTCCCTGGGTGGATAATGAGATGAGGATGGGCGTTGTCGCCTATCTGAACTGAAAGACTGTGCAGTGTTCTCCTTGCTGAGACTTCCCGAAAATCCACTGACAAGGAACAGTTTTCAAAAATCTATCCTTCCCTTTCTCATCCTCCTCATACTTCCTTTCTTGGGAGGTGGCTGAAAGTCTCATTGCATGGATAGGGTCAAAAGAGTGAATGACTCTAGTGTGTACCTGAATCATGGAGTATTCTCGTTCTCTTTATTCTTTCATGTGCTGCCTTTGTCCACAAGTTAGATTGGATCTTAGGCCACCGAAGGACCCTACTGACTCAATCTATGATGCCAACCATATCAGTCTGTCTTGTTATTCATCATAGAGTAATACCTAGGATAAATCCCCATGCCTCCAAAGAGCCCTTCAAATGCCTACCAAGAGCCTTTGAAATGCCGGGTACCTTTGAAAAGTCAACATCTTCCATCGACTTCTGGGTGGGATCACTGTCAGAGATTAGCTTATCCAATTTAATTTGCAAAGTTTGAAATTAATGTGGTCTCCAAGTTGTGTCAGGAGAGAAGGTCAGAAAAGTTCTGCAGAGAGAAATGAAGCCCATAAAGTAGGAACTATAGGTTAGGCTCCCCGGGAATCAGGCTTTAAGACAGACATTAGCCTGAAAACAGTTTAGTAGGGAGTGCCTTAAGGATCAATACCTGTAGTAGGAAGGTTTGCAGGGAGAGACCCCACAGGGTATCCTGAGGCTGGGATTATCTAGCTCCATGTGATTCTTCCCTGAGGGCAGGGGATGCTATTGTGAATCAGTCATTGACCATAGGTTACCCCAGGGAGAGGCAAGAGGAATTCCCAAAAAGAACTGAGAATTTAGGACTATCAACTGGCAACTCCTTATAGCCAGGGAAAATGTAAAGAATAAGTTCTTCATCTTTAAAAGGGCTGTGTGGGCAGTGTATGACAGCATCTCCTACAGTAGACAAAGCCGAGTGGTGTAGTCTCCCTATCCAAAAACACAGTCCCCCAAGCCTGATGACAGAACAGCGGGAGAAAGACCAAAGGGTAATAACACGTGTTTGAGTTCCCACAAAGTCAACACTCTGCCTTGCTTATTTGTACATCCATCCCTACTGTGCTCGATGCATGGAGGAATTAGTGGAGTCAGGCCTGGCTTCAAATCCTAACCCCAACCTTTAGGCCAATTTACTGAATTCTAACATCATTTCCTCTGAGATATATATTTTGAGACATATCCTTCATGCCTATTTCCACTTAAACCCCTGGCTATAACGGTTAATACTAATTAGACATGAAATATTTTATTTTTTCTCTTTGGTTTTATATTTGTGCCCATTTTCATCTCAGTTTGCTTTGTGTATCTATTAGGCTGAACCACAATAAGTTGCCATTTGACTCATTTTCATTGAAAATTTCAGGGCAAAAATTTCCGTTTCATATGGTTCAACCAAATACAGGTCTCACTCATGAAGCTATACCTTTCCTGAGGGAAAAACCTGTCTTATATTTGAGCATATGTTTTATTTATCTGTTTGTTTCTGATCATATGTTTTATTTATAGTGCTTTACTGCATACTCCCTCTCACAGAGGCCATCCCATGCAAAGTACCTCTGTGAAACGGGGCCTTTTCAATATTGCAGATGAAAATACCAGAGCTCGGAGAGAATAAATCCCTTGCCCAAGGTCACACAATCATGTACTAGAACTGGGGGACCTTAGCTTACATTTCCAGACACCAAGTAAAATATTTGCTCCTCAAGAGGATATGGTCTTTTTTTTTTTTTTTTTTTTTTTTTTTTTTTTTGCTGTGGCTTAGAAAGTGCTAACAAAGACATTACCTTATTGACTTGAATACTGATCTGATAAGATTCCCAGAGCCTGTGCTATTATACAGATTTGTATCTGTATAATAAGTGGAGACTGTAGCTCTTTAATTTAGTCATTATTGCCTCTTATCTTATATGCAGACTTTTATGCCAACTCTTGGGGAGCAAAAGAGGAGTATGTCCTAATCCCTTCAACCAAGAAACTCACAGTCGAGTGCAGGAGATGAACACCTCATCAAGAAACTATTACACTATAATGCATGCTAAATAAATGCTAATATAGTGTGGCAAACGCTAAAGTTGAAGTGTATGTAGAATGCTGTGTAAAAGACAAGAAGACATATTAATTTTCCTGGAGAGAACTGGGAAAGTCTGCAAGAGCAGGTGATGTTTGCACTGTGCTTTGCAAAGTTTTCTCCAGGTGGGAAGTAATTGAAAACTCTTCAGGTATGAGAGCACATGGTATTCCAAGAAAAGGCTCAAATATTGAACAACTTGCCCAGAGTCTCATGGCTGGTAAGCAGTCAGACTGGCTCTGGAGCCTAGTCTTTGGTTTCCTAGTTAATGCTCTCTCTTTGCAGTGTTTTATATATCAGATGTAACATTTAATAAATGGGATATATTATGAAACAACCTTTTCTTCGTTGTCCCCAACACATAATTTTTTCCTTCTTTTTTTTTTTTTTTCAGTATTCCAAGATGTGCATGTAATGATACTTGTTGGGTTTGGCTTCCTCATGACCTTCCTGAAAAAATATGGCTTTAGTAGTGTGGGCATCAATCTACTCATTGCTGCTTTGGGCCTCCAATGGGGCACTTTCATTCAGGGGATGGTGCACAACAAAGGACAGACAATTTACATCGGAATCAAAAAGTGAGCATCCCTTATTTTTCAAAATTATGTTTTCAGGGCAGTTGTTTCTCTTCATGGTCTCTTGTCAGTCAGCCTCCGAACTAGCTGGCACACTGTCTCCCTGAGACAATGAAATACTGTTGGGACCCCAAGATGTGAATCGACATTGTGCTCTACTGAGCTGGGTCATTCATTCATGCCTATATCTTCTCTGGTTTGACTTTAAGGACATGAGAAATCCTATCTCGTTGAAGGTTATTCCTTCCATCTCAGCTACAGGGAGCAAAAAGCCTCCATTAGCTTTTTTTCTACGTGTCTATATTTACATTTTGAAATGTAAACACTGTAGAAAATAATTCATTTATCAGATCAACAAAAATAAAGAAAAACCTAAATGAGATAAAAAACAGATGGGTCAAAATAAAGGAAATGCTGGAGTGACCAGAATGTATAGCAGATGGAAAAGAGGAGGGGTAAGGAAATGAGGGTGTGTAAAAGGGTACCTGGGACGAACACCTGATGTGGTGGTGAGGGGGGAGGCCCTTGCATGCTGGATAAAGGAATGCTGTGATTCATCCTAGCTCACAGTTCTGTGTTGGGTGTGCATTATTATTGGATGTATTCTTTCTTTTTTCCCTCAGTATAATAAATGCAGACTTCAGTACAGCCACAGTCCTAATTTCTTTTGGAGCTGTCCTGGGAAAAATAAGCCCAGTCCAAATGCTGATCATGACAATACTAGAAATCGCTGTCTTTGCTGGCAATGACTATGTGGTTGGTGAGATATTTCAGGTAAGGATTAGATGATTTATACTTAGTAGCTTTGACATCAGATCTGATTACACCCAAAGGATGCCCACTCTACATAGGGACAAAGATTGGTGAGCATGATAGAATAGCAAGTGTAATTATACCCATCACTTATTTGAGTGCTTTTGGTAAACCAGGAATCTTATCAACATTACCTTATTTCATTGTCACCGCCAGACTATAACCTGGGTATTATGCTGTTACTGTTGTACAAATTACAACTAATGATCACAGATGCTGAATGACTGGCCCAAATCTGGATTCAAACCTAGATTTTACTAACTCCATAACTCTTTTTATTAAGTTATATTTACTATCAATGATCAATTCCTATTATATTTCAACTACTAGATAACTAGCCCCTTTTTTTAAGATTTTATTTATTTATTTGAGTGAGAGACAGAGAATACAAGAGAAACAGCGCAAGACAGAGAGCACTAGCAGGAGAGGGAGAGGAGCAAGGATCCAGAAGCAAGACTTGAAGGACTGAATCCCACAACCGTGGGGATCATGACCTGAGTTGAAGGCAGAGGCTTAACAGACTGAGCCACTCAAGCACTCCTGACTAGCCTGGTCTAAGGCTTTTGTTAAAGCCTAGATCAAATTTCTTCTCCTCCATGAAAAATCACATTGATTCCCCTGAGGATATTTCTGAGCATTCCCCAGTATTTTGCTTGTTTCTGTTGAACATTTAATTCCACAGCCAATATTTTTTAAGTTTTTATTGAAATTCCAGTTAGTTAACATACAGTGTAATATTAGTTTCAGGTATGCAATACAGTGATTCAACACTTCCATATGTCACCTGATGCTCATCACAGCAAGTGCCCTCCTTCATCCCCATCACCTAGTTCACCCATTCCCCCACCTACCTCCCACTCTGTCCACAGAAAATATTTCTGAAAACTTTCCAGGTGACTCTGACAAACAAAATAGTTAATGTCCCTGTCTTTTTTTTTTTTAAGATTTTATTTATCTATTTGACAGATAGAGATCACAAGTAGGCAGAGAAGCAGGCAGAGAGAGGGGAGGAAGCAGGCTCCCTGCCGAGCTGAGAGCCCGATGCGGGGCTCGATCCCAGGATCCCGGGATCATGACATGAGCCGAAGGCAGAGGCTTTAACCCACTGAGCCACCCAGTTGCCCCAATGTCCCTGTCTTTATAGAGTTTACAGTCCAGTGAGAGAAGACAGACCTCGAATAGAGAATCATTTATCACCTACCCACTCATAGGCAGGTGCATGCACACACACACACACACAAATATTATAAATTGAAATGCATGCTATGAAAAATATGTAGAGGGGGCTATGGGAGAGTATAACTGGAAGACTTAACTTAGATTGTGGAATCAAAGAAGACCTCTCTGAGGAAGTGGTAGTTAAGCTGGACCTGAAAGGTACATAGGAGTTTATCAAGTATGAAAATCTAAATAAATTAATAAATTTGCATTATTTTCCTACCTTAATAAGTACAAGAGGAGCTATGAATCAAGTTTGGCACTCCAACCTTTCCCTCCTGGGGTAGGAGAATGTAGAAGACTGGATCAAATTCATACAGTGTCCTAAAGAGGGATCTAAATATATTGCTTCAAATGAATCTTGGACATCAGTTGGTTTTCACATCATCATATAGCACAGTGAAAAAAATATGGGAAAGACTCAGGCTTTTTAAAGCTTCAAGTCTTTGAATTGTAATTAAATGAGCCTTAACTATAATGTCAAATGAATGCAAAGAGCATCTTTCTTTTGAAATAAGGGCAGTGCCTATCATTTCACTTCGAAATTCCCCAACCTAAAGAAGTTAACTAAAATGAATTGAATGTCCACAAAGACCTAGTACATCACAAACATGGCCTCACTAATTCTCACCACAACTATATTAGCTGGTAATATTTCCCACTTTACAGAAGCAGAGAATCAGAGAAATATAGTAATTTGTCTGAAGTCACATTGCAAGGAAGCACCTGACCTAGCATTGGAAGTCAGTTCTGCATGTCTCCAAATCCTATATTTTTTTTAATGTAACTATCCTACTTTATCCTCTTTTATTCTTTCTCTAACATACCCTTTCATTCTTTCTTTCTTTTCATTTCTTCTAATGTTTAACCAATAAGCAGTCCATTCATTGACTTTCCTCCTGTAGTTAGATTCAGTTTCACCTCTAAAAACATGAATGTTTTGCCCCTCAGGCTTCTGACATTGGAGCATCAATGACAATCCATGCTTTTGGGGCCTACTTTGGCTTGGCGGTAGCAGGTGTCCTATATCAGTCAGGCTTGAGAAGGCAGAATGAGAAGGAGGAGTCTGTGTACCACTCAGATTTGTTTGCAATGATTGGTGAGTAGAGATGAACTTGCCTGATTGGTGAGTAGAGTTGACCCAAGGCAAACAACCTCCTCTGGACTGTCTTCCATATCCAGCACTAATATCCCTTTCTGTGCTTTACCACAGGGACTCTTTTCCTTTGGATCTTTTGGCCCAGTTTTAATTCAGCCATCGCTGAAACTACAGAGCAACAGTACGTGGCCATCGTAAATACCTACTTCTCTCTTGTTGCCTGCGTGCTCACAGCCTATGCGTTTTCCAGCCTCGTGGGGAAGAGAGGCAGGCTTGATATGGTCAGTACATATTAACCACCATGGAAGCTTTGCTAAGTGACACTGATGGTTGCCCAGATGAGTAGGTCATTTCTGCCTCACTGCTGAGCTGCTGCAACAAATCACAAAAATGCAAACCTTGCAGAATATTTTAAAAACAATGTTCATTTGTTTCTTCATCAAATTTATATTGTGGCAAATCAAAAAGGTGTTCTCAAGGAATATACAACCCATTAGGGAACATAGTTATGCAAAAATCAAAGATTTGAGGCATATTTCCTTAATGATGGAGTACCTCCCAGGTCTTAGGAAATCTTCCTTAGAAACAGGACTTGCCAAGAATAGAAAAAGAGAATAGGGGGAGGGTGCGAGTTAAGTCTATTTTCCTAACTGTAAATATTCCTCTCAAATAAATAACAACTAAAGGCAATGTGGGGTCTGGAATAAGACTCTGGAGGGAAAAAAGGACGTTAGTGAGAATACTGGGTAAAATTCAGGTAAAACCTTTGATAGTATTCTATCAATGCTACTTTTCTGGTTCTATGATAACATAAAAGATTAACCTTGGGGGAAGTTGGGTGAGGGATATATGGAAACTCTGCAGTATTTCTACAGCTATTACATGTCTAAAATGATATCAGAACACATTTTTTTTTTAACACTCCCAAGTTGGTCTTCTGATTTCTTTCCTATGAACTAGAGAAATGTCTGTGAGGGAATAATCCACACATCAGCTGCTCTTCTTTTCCAGCCTGAGGGAAGAAAAGGATATTGTAATTTCTTCAAGCAGAGCTAAAGACATAGATTTCAATGCTGTACAATTTGTTTAATGAAAGAAAATTGAAAACAAGAAAAGAAATTAAAAAATACATGTACAGCTCAGTCCTCTCTTAAAAGTAGTGATAAGACTTCCTCCTTAGGAAGAACAGCCAGAACATGATTCTTCTGAGGAATTCTGGTAAATGGCAACTGGTTACTCTTTCCACCATCTTCAAATATTCTCAATACAGTGACACTTGTGAAAGCTGTTGTCTTCTATGTATAATGTGCACATTTTGATCTCTACATTCCCTCTTTGAATATTGGAATGTAATAACTGTTGTCTTTCATGTACAATGTGCACATTTTGATGTCTCTACATTCCCTCTTTGAATATTGGAATGTCAAAAACTCCACCAAACACACACCAGCCACTTTTGGTTCATAATAACCACAAATGCATTTCCATACTGAATAAACAATCATACCACTACTAGAATAACTACATTATATGCACCAGGCCTTCCATCACAATTTCTTTGGTTTTTCTCTCATCCCTCCCCAAGCTGGTCTCACTAACCTGATCACTCAGTCCCTACTGAGGAACCCCAGCAAGAAAGATATCAAATGTCAACCGTTTGGAAGAAAGGCTTTCTATCATTACAAAGAAACTTCTTTTTAAAAAAGAATCAGTAGCCCTTTGAACTGAGGAATAGACCATGGAGTCCATGGAACCCTAGATAGATTGCTTCATCCCTTCTGAAGCCCACCTCGTTCAGCTCACTTCATTCAAGTTTTTGTGCTGCCCACAGGTTCACATTCAGAATGCAACCCTGGCTGGAGGAGTTGCTGTGGGCACTTGTGCAGACATGAAGATTCACCCATATGGTGCTATGATCATTGGGAGCATTGCAGGAATTGTCTCCGTGCTTGGTTTCAAGTTTCTGACTGTAAGTATGACAGGTGCTCTCAGTCAAACTCTGAATCTGTACCATCATCTTCTGACATCCTACCAGCAGGGAAAAGTTATGAAAATTCCTTTTATCATCACCCCTCCTTCTTTGAGGGTCATTTCCCTTCTTATCAGAAATATGGCTCACAGTTCTGGATCCAGTGGTTTCTACTCTTCCTTGACTTCTTTTGTGTACCAGGAAAGAATCTGATATTATTAAATTATTAAAAGAATTAGTGTGAATTGAATGTTAAGTATGGGTGTTAGTTTCCTCAGGGCAGTTTCATTAAAGTTTTTGTTGTTGATGATGTTTGCTTGTTTTGCATAATAAAGCACTCTGTGTCCTTTTAAGGGGATTTAGAATATCATCAGTATGTCAGAAGGAGGAGGACTTGAAATCACTCACCTTCAAATCCATCTACTAAAAACTGATATGAGTAGTTTTGCCACCAACATATTCGGATTCTTTGACTTAAGTGGGCTATAGATATGGATGGCAAAAGGGGCGACAGATAAAATTTTCCTGCATAGTCATTGACTTCAGTATGTCTAACAAAATGATAAACTTCCTCTTTTTACAATTTTAGCCATGTCTTACTGATAAACTGAGGATCCATGACACATGCGGTGTTCATAACCTGCATGGCTTACCTGGTGTGATAGGAGGCCTCGCAAGCATTGTGGCGATAGTCCTGGGAGCATCTAAGGCGTGAGTTAAAGAATGGGTTTTTCTGCACCTTGAGGTCCAATGATGTTTTATCTCACTCTTGGAGGAAATCTGGTAATAAGAAAGGTTTTTCTTTACAATCCAGGCCACGGTATCATCCTTACTGAAGCCAAAGAGACACGATTGGGCAAATAAAATTGGGTGGAAAGATATGTCTTAACTAAGGTTATTATAAATGGTGGTTAGTTTTTGTTTGTTTTAATTAACAGTGTTAATTTAAATATTTCAACCACAGGCAAGTGTATCCTCACAGGGTAATATGATAATCACAGTCAGATTATAGTAGGCTTACTCTTTTAGTTAGTCTCACCAAAATGGAGGAGGGGACATCTGTGATGAGCTGAGCAGTCCTTTCCTACAATCAACACATCGAACAATGAGTTAGCATAACATGAAGAGCGCTGGATCTGGGGAATCAGGAAACCCGGCATATGGCTTCGCCTTTGCTATTGACTAATAATGGGGCCTTTAACAACTCACTTGGCTTCTGTGGTTCTGTTTCCTCTTCTGTAAAATGAGGGAATTATAGTATTTATTCTCTAAAATTCTTTCAAGCTCTAACAGACCTAGATTCTTCACAGAGAGGTCATAAATATTTAAAGGGCCAGAGGAAGAACAGTTATCAGTCAAATCCAGGACAACAAAAGTGATGTGAAAGGCCATCAGTTATCACTTCTAGGTAACAAGATTGGAAAAATTTGATATGAACCTCATCTGTGTAAAACAGGTGGGAAGACCACAGAGTCCAGATCACTCAGGGATTAAGGAAGCAGGAATTAAAACTCTCAATTTTTAAATTTTTAAATTTAAATTTAAACTTTTGAATTTAAATTTTTAAATTTTTAATTTTTAAAGCCCATTGAAAGCATGAAGAAAAGGTGAATATGTTTGAAAATGATTCAAAGTGACTACTGGCTAGAGTTGAATAATTTGAAGAGAAAAATTTCTTTCATCTTCACAGATTAAAATTCAACTCTGTTGAGACCAGTCATGATAAATATTTGAAAAAAATTGTTTAATCATATTTTCTACTCAATAGAAAGTTGGCTTCCACTTTCATGTCTAGAGCTGACCTATTTCTTCTGTTTGTTTTCTTTTTTTTATGTCCCCTTTGCAAAATTGGAGAACAACCCCAGAAATAGCCACATTTTCTTGCAGCTCTCTCTGGGACCTAACATGCTGCTGAAACAAACACTAACATATTTGAATGCAAATCAAGCATGACAAAAACATGTGTCCATGAGCTCAACTCCTAAGTGCTATGGTGTGTACACACTTTTAAGATGTGCCTCATGATGAGAAACAAAGGAATTACTGAGCATCATGCCTGCACCCGTTGTATGGATGCAATAAAACAAGACTATCTGGCTCTCACAGGCTGGGTCTCACTGGGTGGACTTGGGGTAGGGTCTGTAGTTGAGAGTCAAGTTCTTGGGTGTTCAGGTTGATCAGCCACTTCTCAGTATGCTCAGGGGGACTTGGAGGTGGGGTGGATGACAAGCCTTGGAAGGCCTAGTCACATGAGTGAAATTCACACACATCTCACACACCAGATAAAATATTTTGGCCAAGAGCCAAGACTATTTACTCAGATATTTCTATTCAGAATAGTAAAACACAAATCGGGTTTCTTGGTAAGCATAGAACAAGGAGAAGTAAGGATTCTTAAAAGTTATCTATGTACATTATGGCAGCCTAATTCTAATAATGCAGTTAATTTTGTTAAACCTCATGTTTCCCAAGCCCATTTTATCAAGGAACATTTTTTATCAAAAATATCTTTTAATACCTTGGAAAAAATGTTGGCAAATTCTGGTAAAATTAATAGGCCATTTACAAAAGAAAAGTATCAAATGAGTAAATATATATTAAACGTGAGATCTCACTAGTGATCAAAGAAATGCAAATTAACACAAGTTACCAATTTTTCATTTATCAAGTTGATAAATATTAAATGAATCATGATACTGAATGGTAGCTATTGTAGAGAAATGGTGATATGAATTATACGTTTTTCTATTTCAAATGACCCTTAAGAAGTATATAAACTTTTACTAAAAATTTCATTTCTAGATACACTTTATTTTAAGGAAATTATTGGGCAAATTCATAAGCATGTTCATAAGAGGATGTGTTCTCACAGCATTTTAAAAAATATGACACATTGGAAGCAACCTAAGTATCCAAACTCAGGACTATAATTACAGTATATTTTTAGAGTGTAGTACTTGGGAGTAATTAAAATTATGATCCAGGTCTACATTTACTGGCATCAAAGGACACTTAAGGATTAATGGGAAAATTAATATTTTAACATGATTGCCTTTTTATAAAAATAATATGTCTCTATTTTACATTTTTATATTGATTACAATTTGAGGGAAATTAAACTTTTTCCCTTCCTTTTCTGGATTAATGTTTTCTCATATTCTTTTTTTTTTAAAGATTTAATTTATTTATTTTGACAGAGAGAGAGACAGAGAGATCACAAGCAGGCAGAGAGGCAGGCAGAGAGAGTGAGAGGGGGAAGCAGGCTCCCTGCCGAGCAGAGAGCCCGATGTGGGGCTCGATCCCAGGACTCTGGGATCATGACCAGAGCCGAAGGCAGAGGCTTAACCCACTGAGCCACCCAGGTGCCCCATGTTTTCTCATATTCTTAAAATGAGTATGTGTTGCCAGTATAATTAATAGCACAATTTTCACATAGTAGAAAAAATGTAAACCCTTCAAATAAAAAGAGAAAATGGAAATCTGAGTTTAGTACATTCTTTCCCTTAGATGATGAAAATGAAACACCAAAGATGAATTACCAAGACACTCTCATTTTCCAATTGTTTGCTTTCCCATAATCACACATTTAGTCCTTCAACAACTATTTACAAATTTTCTGCTAAGGGTAAGGTGCTGTGCTAAGGAGGTATTCACACCCCTAGTCCTTTTTTGTCACTCCTATACCAGCCTTCTGCATTTCAATAGGTTTTTATGACATTCTTCCAATCTCAAAAATTATGAGGTTTTTTTTTTTTTTTACTAATTTTGTTTTAAGGTAACTGTGTCTAAAATGACTTACAGAGATTTTTAAAATATATTCAATGAGTTGTCTTTACATTATGTGCTAAAATTAGCTTTCCTGATCTTAGTGATTTTTAATTAAACTGCAATTTTCCTTTTGCGATGGGATGAGGAAAGATGGCCACTCATGTTTATTTTGTACACTACTCCATCCTCAATGTCTGGAAGGGAAGGTGGCACAGAGTGAGGACTCAATAAATATTTGTTGAATGAATCAGATCGAAGATCAGAACCTGGTGCCATATTTTTAGAAAATACTAAACTCTTTCTAAGGAAGATCTTTTCATCATTCCTGAAGAAAAATGTGATTTTTGCTTGAGTGCTTATGAAGACTTTTTAACATTGCTCAAGAATTTAATAAAATAAAATATAAAATAAAACAAAATAAAATATGCATACAATATAAAATATACATACAAAATAAAAATACAAAATAAAACAAAAATTGTAAATTAATGTTTCTTTGCTGGTGTAATGCTGCGCTCTGGCCTGAAGATGGCAAGCATACACTCCCTCAGGAAATGAGATTTGTTTGCTGGTATTCTGGAAAAACTGGTCTTTTCTTTTGGCTTCCTAGGTCTACAAAGTCTACCATGTTGATGCAGGCAGCTGCTCTAGGTTCTTCCCTTGGAACAGCAATTGTTGGTGGGCTGATCACAGGTCAGGATGAAAAGTAAACACTTCCATGTGCTGCATGTGGTCAGCATAATAGATGGTAAACATATCGACTGGTAAATTTGAAAATATTCTAAAGTTCTGACAGTAAAGTAATCATGTAAGCTCAAGGGGATGATTTTATAGCAACATATATATGTATATATGTATATATTTTAATATTTTATTTTTAAGTAATCTCTACACCCAATGTGGGGCTTGAACTCAGACACCAAGATCAAAAGTTGCCCCGTAACTTACAGTAGTATTTTTATTACTATGCAAGTAAGTTTTCCTCTTCAGCATCATAACGTGCCTTATTTTCTCCCTAATCTCATAGGTTTAATTCTCAGGTTCATTGTCTGTGTCCAGCCATCTACGGAATTCTTCTTTGATGATTCTGCATATTGGGAGGTACTGTACAGTGCTCTAGCTAAGAATGTAAATGATGACTATACCAGTGAAAGTTCTGCTCACCCGAAGCCTAAATGTCTGTTTGGCATCCTTGTGATAAAACTGGATAAACAGCCTAATTATAGAAAGAGACAATGTATCCAGACAGATAAAATCGAAAGTTAAGGTCTTTTCCAAAGCAGAAAGGACATCAAGACAGAATTTAGTAGGCAAATGTCCTTTGCTCCACTGAAAGCAATAAAAAGTTTCTCATAAATATAATAGGAATACCAGGAAGTAACATGAGATTTTATACCATATACATGAGTAGACAAAAACAGGTAGAATATGGAAGGTTGAAGAATCTCAGTGAAGAAACTATCAAGAGGTTTTATGAAAAACATCATCTTCGTTCTATCCTCCAGTTTCTCCCTCTTTACTCCATTGACATTTTCCCCAAATTATTTCCTGCAAAGCTTAAGAGTGATAGGTATTTCTATGTGTTCAGCGGGATTGTCAGGAAAAACAGATTTGGTAAAGAGAATGTAGTTGGGGTGAGTAAGATAAATATCCTTTGTTCTTTTATTTTTCCCCAAGACAAACACTTGTTACTCCTGGTTCTTTCTATTGAAATACCTTTTGAGTTTCAGTGCTAACCTCTGTCAGGTCCAAGTGTAAGAAACTATAAAATGCTCTAATCTTGTTTTCTTTAAAGGTCCCCAAGAGGGAAGAAGGTGACAATGAATGAACATGATGGCCACAACCAGCCAGAACCTAAAGACTAAATATCATTCCTCTGCCTCAGTTTCCTTTCCCATTATCTAGAATCATGTTTAAAAATTTTTTAAAAGTCAGCATCCAACAAGAACAACAGAACGAATAGATCTTGAGCCCCAGATGTCCAGTGTATAAAATCTTAACATGATCTGGTGTTGTTTCTTGACACTCAGTGATTGCTTGGTCGAAGGAATATGGCTTGTAAAACAGATGGTCAAATAGATTCTCTTTAGGACTCCCTGATCACTCTTGCCAGTGAGTGGGTACAGGGTGAACACTCCATGAATATTCCTGTATTTTTTTCCCCATAGAGGTAAATTTACAAAGAAATCAACATATCTGATTATGTCACTTTCTTATTATACATACTATGTCTTCAATCCCAAAGGTATAAAACTAAAGCCAATAAAACAATATGTAAGAAATCTACATAGGAAGTATAAAGGAAATTATTGTGTACAGCAAGAACATGATTGTTTCTGGTGGTGCTTTCTTGATTTAGAAATAGTCTAGTTAGTGATGTTATGTCTTTACTTGAATACTCTTATGCTTAATTCTTTTTACATGTTTATTATTTGAGACAAGAGTTCAAATGCTATTTGACCAAAGTCTATTTTGTATAAAATTCCAATAAATTAATTGTTATTTTATTATAAATTAAAGCATTTGTCTTTGGCTCCCCTTTCTTTGACAGCTGGAATTCATTTTATTAACAAACATACACACACACACGCACATACACTCCTCATATATAGTCCATATTCAATCCAAATAAATTGTTACTATGTATTAACTACAAAATAAGTTAATGTCTCATATAATAGGGTGAGTTTTAAGGAACTAAGTTTTAGAAAAGATAATTGACATAGTCATATAAAACTATCAGAAGAATAAACATTGTTAAAATGTCTATACTGCCTAGAGCAATCTATACTTTTAATGCCATTCCAATCAAAATTCCACCGGTATTCTCCAAAGAGCTGGAGCAAATAATCCAAAAATTTGTATGGAATCAGAAGAGACCCTGAATTGCTAAGGAAATGTTGAAAAACAAAAATAAAAGTGGGGGCATCACGTTACCTGATTTCAAGCTTTACTACAAAGCTGTGATCAACAAAACAGCATGGTACTGGCATAAAAACAGACACATAGACCAGTGGAACAGAGTAGAGAGCCCAGATATGGACCCTCAACTCTATGGTCAGTTAATCTTTGACAAAACAGGAAAAAATATACAGTGGAAAAAAGACAGTCTCTTCAATAAATGGTGCTGGGAAAACTGGGCAGCTATATGTAGAAGAATGAAACTCGACCATTCTCTTACACTGTACACAAAGATAAACTCAAAATGGATAAAAGACCTCAACATGAGACAGGAATCCATCAGAATCCTAGAGGAGAACATAGGTAGTAAGCTCTTCTATATTAGCCACAGCAACTTCATTCAAGATATGTCTCCAAAGGCAAAGGAAACAAAAGTGAAAATAAACTTTTGGGACTTCATCAAAATCAAAAGCTTTTGCACAGCAAAGGAAACAGTCAAGAAAACAAAGAGGCAACCCATGGAATGGGAGAAGATATTTGCAAATGACAGTACAGACAAAAGATTGATATCCAGGATCTATAAAGAAATCCTGAAACTCAACACACACAAAACAGATAATCATATCAAAAAATGGGCAGAAGATATGAACAGACACTTCTCCAATGAAGACATACAAATGGCTATCAGACACATGAAAAAATGTTCATCACTAGCCATCAGGGAGATTCAAATTAAAACCACATTGAGATATCACCTAACACCAGTTAGAATGGCCAAAATTAGCAAGACAGAAAACAACATGTGTTGGAGGGGATGTGGAGAAAGGGGAACCCTCTTACACTGTTGGTGGGAATGCAAGTTGGTGCAGCCAATTTGGAGAACAGTGTGGAGATTCCTCAAGAAATTAAAAATAGAACTTCCCTATGACCCTGCCATTGCACTACTGGGTATTTACCCCAAAGATGCAGATGTAGTGAAAAGAAGGGCCATCTGTACCCCAATGTTTATAGCAGCAATGGTCACGGTCACCAAACTGTGGAAAGAACCAAGATGCCCTTCAACGGATGAATGGATAAGGAAGATGTGGTCCATATACACTATGGAGTATTATGCCTCCATCACAAAGGATGAATACCCAACTTTTGTAGCAACATGGACGGGACTGGAAGAGATTATGCTGAGTGAAATAAGTCAAGCAGAGAGAGTCAATTATCACATGGTTTCACTTATTTGTGGAGCATAACAAGTAGCATGGAGGACAAGGGGATGGAGAGGAGAAGGGAGTTGAGGGAAATTGGAAGGGGAGGTGAACCATGAGAGACTATGGACTCTGAAAAACAATCTGAGGGTTTTGAAGGGGTGGGGGGTGGGGGGTGGGGGGAACCAGGTGGTGGGTATTAGAGAGGGCACGGATTGCATGGAGCACTGGGTGTGGTACAAAAACAATGAATACTGTTATGCTGAAAATAATTTAAAAAATGATTAATAAAAAAACTATTTCTAGAGAAATATGGTTTTCTTTTTCTCTCTCTCTAGAATCTTTTAAGATTTTCCTTCAATTTCTAGAGTCCCAAAATCTTGTCAGAATGTGCCTTTGTATCTGTGAAGAAATAAACCCTGGTATAATTAACAGAACATCAGTTACTAAATGCTAGATATTAAAAAAATAAGTAACAGTGAATTATTTAAGGTTTTATTTCTCTGGAGAAATCATATAATTTATTTATAGATCCTAAGTATCTCATTATACAAATAGGTGATGTGTGTCAGAGTCTCTTTCACATGGGTTTTTAAAGTGTGCTTATATTATAAAATCCACTACCCCCAGTCTTGCTGATCATCACAAAGAATCATCTTCACTATCCATATGCCCAGAGGCCCCCTCATTCCCTGTTGATCATGAGGCAAAGCTCAGAGGGTCTTGGGTAAACATGGGTTTGTATGTGTGTTTTTTTAAGTCTATAATTGTGATGTGCTTAGGAACAGGGTTGTGATGACCATTATCCCTTGGCTTATAGACACTCTCCTGCCTTCCTACAATGTAGTTCTTATAAATGGTAGTCTTATTTTAAAATTCTGAGTTTATGGTCTTTTTTCCACAATAGAATATGTCTTTTTTTTTTTAACCTATCTTGCCTAGAATCTGGTGAAGCATTTTAATTTGAATATTTGAGTCTTCTGCTCAGATAAACTTCCTTCTACTCTTAGTGGCTCCTTCATCTCATCTGTTAATTTTTCCTTGTCCAGCACTCCTGTTATTTACATGGAAATTCTACTAGATCTGTTATCGAAATCTATGGCCTTGCCCATCTTTATTTCATTAGTTTTTAACATAGATTCTGTGCTCCTTCTCTTCATCTATTGATTTGTTTGCAAATCATTGTCCATCTTTATACACACAGCTAAATTGTGTGTGTGTGCATGTGCTATGCTTGAATCTCCTTAATTAAACTTACAATTTTGTTTATTGGGAAATGGGATACATTTTTGTTCAAGATCAAGTTCAAAGTCTAACCTACCTCTGTCAATAGTTAAATAACAATTTTATACCTTAGCTGTTCCAAAAAAAAATTCTGATATCAAATAATACTATTTATATCACTTGGCTGATTTTTAAGCTCTACTTGGATGATCAGTTTCAGGAAGTTTTTGTTTTTCCTCGTTCCTATCTAAATCTGAAAGACTGGCCTATAATTTTTAACACAATTTCAGGCAGTGTGGTGAAAGCAGAGATATTTTCAGACTTTCAGCCCTTGCTTCCACAGCCTTCATTGCCTATTGTATAAGGTAGGAGAGCTCTGCTGCTGATCTAGGGGAGGGCTTCTGCAATAGCTTTATGTTGTTAGAAGCCACTTATCTGGGGTGTTTTTGAGTCTCTTCCTTCTGGGTTCTGGCACCCTTTTGGTTGGTTGTTGACTTAGTATGTCTTTTCTCTGGGGGTTATATTCCAGTTGCTGAGGTGCCTTGGGTGGCAGTAATCTGGATAATGAAGGCAGGCACAGCAATCTGGCAAAGTATGTCTGAGATTTGCCAGAGTGTGAAAATATAATTCCCCTAAAGAGAGCTCGAACAAAACCTCTCTGTTCCTCAGTCTTTTCAGCAAGCCATACTTGGTGTTCTTCTAGAGCCAGGACCAGAAAGAACTCAGTGCGTCTGCTAACATGCCTGCAGCTCATGGGGGACAAGGGAGACCCACCTCACCTCAGGAATGCTCAGCTGAGAAGATAAATTACCATTCCCTGGGGATTCACAAACCTCTGCAAACCAATAGTTCTCAAACCTCTCCTCCTTCGGTCTCTGCCACCTGCCTCCAAATTCTCATCAAACACAGAGGAGAGAACTTCTCTATCAGCTTTTCTTTCCTTCTTTGAATCCACGGTCTTCCATCCTCCAGTTAAACAGCAGGACCAGTTACTGCTCAGCTCAGGACATGCCTTGTAGTTTGATTAGAAATACAGGATGAATGGTGCCTGTCTGGCTCAGTGAGTATAACATGTGACACTTTACCTCAAGGTCATGAGTTCAAGATCCACATTAGATGTGAAGCTTACTTTAAAAAAGGGGGGGGTACTAGAATGGTAGCATACACAGAGTATCATAGATAAGAAGAGAGGAGAACCTAAATAAAATTAAAGAAAAACTTGCCAGGAAAAAAAAAATATATATATATATATATATATATACAGATATACAGATAACTATATACAGATATACAGATAACTATATATATATATATATATAGTTAGGCAAAGAGTGATTTAAAACTCAACTATAGGGGTGCCTGGGTGGCTCAGTTGGTTAAGCATCTGGCTCTTGGTTTCAGCTCAGGTCATGATCTCAGGGTCATGCGATAGAGCCCCAAGTTGGACTCCACACTCAGCATGAAGTCTACTTGAGTTTCTCTCCCTCTGCTCCTCCCCCAGCTCTCTCTCTCAAATAAATCAATAAATCTTTAAAAAATAATAATAAAAACAAAACAACCCTATTGAAAATAAGCTAACACTCTTTCAACCTGAAATGAAAGATTAGATGACTCCTCAATCCACTTTCCCTTCTTCTTTTTGAAGATAGTCATTGGTGCTGTGCATGTATATTTATATGGATGTGGATTGGTTGGATAGGTCAGCTAAAGAGAGTAGCAAGTGAGAGGAGTTAACAAAATTCATAAATGTCAGATCTCTCTAATCTGTACTTTATTTTCTAAATCACCCACCTCTGTACTGTCTACCCCTACACCTATGTTCTGTCCATTTGGGGGCACAAAATCCAGTCTTTTCTAACTAATGACCTTATCTTTTATCCTGGCCTTATTTCAATTGATATTCATCAAAAATCTCTCCAAAAAATATCTACCCCAATTTTATCCAACCTAAATGACAGCAGCTCCAACAAGCACATCTTGTCCTTGTCAGTCAGACATAGACACTTCCTAGACCTCATCTGACAATAAGTATAGATATGCCAGTTCCATTTTTAAAGTCCTTCTTTTTGGGCAGTCACCCATTAATATGCCAGGTCTTGAATTTAATTCCTGCTTAGTCTTTTACTATTTAAGTGTTTTTAGAAAAAGTACTTTATCTCTCTGACTCTCTTTATCCACCTATAAATAGAGATAATATCTACTTTGTGAAGTTACTTTTGAGGATGGATAACATTTTGACCCTTAAGAAAAATTAGAATAAAGTTAAACCATCTTAATATTCTTTAATTTTTTAAGTATTTATATCAACCAGGAGTTTTCCATAAATTGTCCAAATTTATCCTTGCAGTGGCCATCTGAGTTAGATATTATCACTGAAGAAGCTGAGATTCTGACTAAAGGAGCTGGGGTTCAAGCTTAGAAATTGTAACTTCAAATATTGATTTTTTACAACCAACTCCAAATGCTTCTTCTAAAGATTAAGTTATAAAAGCACAGAGAAATGGATGTCTCTTGGTGGAATTTCAAGTATTAGTGAAAAGAGTGAGGGAGAGAGATCTTGGCACCACATAACCAGCAGCTTGATTCCATCAGACCTAGGGAAGAGGGTTTAGATGTGAGCATTCTGCCACTGCTGCCTGAATCATGATTCCTGTGGGGATATTTTAACCCCCAGCATTTAGAATTCATATATATTTCTCCTAAGAACCCATTTCTACCAGGGGCACCTGGGTTGTTCAGTAGGTTAAGCATTTGCCTCCTGACCTCAGTTCAGGTCTTGATCTCAGGATTGTGAGCTCAAGCCCCACATTGGGCTCCACACTGGGCATGGAGCTTTCTTTAAAAAACAAAACAAAACAAAAAACTATCAATTAAAAATATCAGAATTTATAATCCTTCAAATTTTTTCCATTTCCAGATTTCCATAGATGAATTAGATAAAATGATGAATGAAGTGGAAGTAACTTTTCTGGTTGCAAGGAATTATCAGGTACTTACCTTGAAAACATCCATTCTTGAGAAGTTCTCTTTTCTACACATGATGACAGAACAATATTGCTCTGTAAAAACAAATAAAACCCAAACAAGTGTCTGATTTGTTCCCATGGTCAAGTTTTCACATTCCTGCTCCAAAGCAATGAACTAGGCAAATAGCTGCATCTTGCTTAATGTATGGGAACAGCTGGCACAATACCCAGCACACACACAGTTAATTCTGGAGGGAAAAGTCTCAGGTACTGTCCTTTTTCTGTCAGTAATTAAAGTTCTGATCTACTCCAAAGTTTGTTGGATATTCAGGTCAATACGTTAAAAAAAAAAAAAAAAGCAAGATTTATTCTAAAAAGTTTGGCTGATATTTTTGTCCATTTTTTCATCAACATAAATCCAACTGTCAGTTTCCTGAATATTTTATTCTATTGTCCTATTAAAGTAGGGCCAGAAGTCCTCACAAAATACTGAATATTTTGCTCAACACCTCTTTGAAATAATTTTATTTTGAAACAATCTCAAGCTTTCAGAAAAAGCAGTACAGTCCACAGAATTGTCTTTTCTGGAACCATGTAATTTTCTGGCTTCATTATCCCTGAACATTTCAGTATATAGTTCCAATAAACAAATACTCTCTCAACCAAAACGTAACCATCAAAACCAGGGGTCAGCTTCAGCTGCTATATACCATGCTATACCAAAACACACTGAGCAGCTAAAACAGCAGAAGTTCATTTTTCTCACAGTTCCAGAGGCAGGAAAGTCCAAGATCAAAATGTCATTCTGTTTGGTTCCTGGGGAGCACGCTCTTCCTGACTTGTAGATGGCTGCCTTCTCTCTATGTCCTCATTGGGTCTTTCCTGGGTGTAGGTAGAGGGAGAGAGGAGAGAGGTACAGGGAGAGGGAGAAGGATAAGGAGGTATCTTTCTGTTCTTTAAAGCCACCAATCCTATCAGATTAGGACCCTGCCCTTATGACCTCATGTAACTTGAATCACCTGCTTAAAGTTCTATCTCCAAATGCAATCACATTGGGGGTTAGGACTTCCAACATTTAAATTTGGTTTGTGGGGACACACAATGAAGTCCATAGCAACTATCAAATTCTGAGACCCTCATTCAAATTTCACCAAATGTCCTAATGATGTTTCTGCTGCAAAGAATCCAGTTCAGAATCACATTTTGAATTTACTTGTTATTCTCTCCAGCCCTTCATCTGTAACAGTGCCTCAGCCTTATTGACTTTTATGACCTTGACATTTTTGAAAATTATAGGCCAAGTTTTTTGTAGAACGTCCCCCATTTGGGTCTGCCCAATGTTTCCTAATGCTTAGATTCAAGTTTTAAAACTCAAAGCAATATCACAAATGGAACCTACATGCTTCTCCTTGGATCCTACCAGGTAGAATTTATTTTTGAACTTTCACCATTACTAATGATCATCTTGATCATTGATGAAGGTGGTGCCTGTTTCTCCACTTTAAAGTTCCTTGTTCTGGTACACCTAGGTTGTTTGTTTGGTTAAGCATCTGCCTTTTGCCTAGGTCATGATTCCAGGATCCAGGATCCTGGGATCCAGTCTCACATTGGGATCCTTGCTCAGCAGGGAGCCTGCTCCTCCCTCTTCCAGCCACTCCCCTGTTTGTGTGCTTGTGCTCTCTCTCTCTTTCTGACAAGTAAATAAACAAAATCTCTAAAAAAAATTAAGTTCCTTGTTCTTACTTTGTAATTAATATTGTTTTATGGGAAAGCAATGTGAAATGTCCCATGTCCCTATATAAATGTTTCACTCTTCCTCCATCTTCTAATTTTTTATTTACTAATTTAAATCAGTAGAAACTCATGAATTCTAATTTTATTCAACTCTTTACATCATAATCATTATTCATCGTAACGACAAAATTGTCCCAGATTTGGCCAGTGGGACACTATTCAGACTGGTTCCTATGTCTTTTCTGACATATACATCTTGTACTTGCCTTGTTCCAGCTTTGGAATCACCCTTTTCTTCAAGTCCTGGTTCCTTTGAGTGGTACAGACAGTCCCCGAAGTATAATAGCTTGACTTACAATTCTTCAGTTTTACAATGGCACAAAAGTCCTACACATTCAGTAGAAACCATACTTTGAATTCGGAACTATGATCTTTCAGGGGCTAGTGATGGGCAGTACCATCAACTCTCCTGATGCTGGGTAGTGGCAGCACAGCTCCTGGTCAGGCATGCGATCACGAGGGGGAACAGCCAGGACACCTACAACCATTCTGTCCCCACGCAGGCATTCTGTTTTTCACTTTCGATACAGAATTCAACAAATTACATGAGATATTCAACCCCTTATTATAAATAGGTTTTGTGTTAGATGGTTGTCCCCTACTGTAGACGAATGTATTTTGAGCACATGTAAGGTAGGCTATGCTAAGTAGGTTGGGTGTATTGCGTGCATTTTTTTACTTGCAACATTTTCAATTTACAATGGGCTTATTGGGATGCAATCCCTGTGTAAGTTGAGGAAGCTGTGTATTTAGATTCTGAGATCTAAGTGTGCTCATTGCTGTTGGGATGTTGCCTTTCCAAGGTTCTCTCAGTGGTTGCAGATAGAGAATATCATATAAGTTAGAAGTGTGTGTAATCAATGTGTGCATTTGCATTTATAAATATTTCAATACCTATCTATATATATGTATATACAATGAGTTCTACTTTACCATTTGTTTGATAATATGATTTTGTTCCAATACAACTGAAATATCAAGACAGAATTTGAGCATAGTGCAATTTCATGTTTGCTTAGGCATGATTTCCTCTGAGAGAAACAGATGAACACAGAAATACACCCAGTTGTGCCAAGCCTTGTCTTATGGAACACACACACACACATACACACACATCCAACATCTAACATCTACTTCAACTCACTTTATGTGCCATTCTCCCTAACCATCTCATCTGGTGTTACAACTTACTTTCTGATTTCAAATAACTCTCCTTTCCACTGCTTCAAAATGACTCTGAAGCTGCAAACCTACTTCGACAAGCAAATTTCTGATCCTCTTTTTTTTTTTTTTTTTTTTTTTGTATAAACATATAATGTATTTTTATCCCCAGCAGTACAGGTCTATGAATCACCAGGTTTACACACTTCACAGCACTCACCATAGCACATACTTTCCCCAATGTCCATAACCCCACCACCCTCTCCTGACCTCCCTCCTCCCAGCAACCCTCACTTTATTTTGTGACATTAAGAGTCTCTTATGGTTTGGGGCGCCTGGGTGGCTCAGTGGGTTAAAGCCTCTGCCTTCAGCTCAGGTCATGATCCCAGGGTCCTGGGATCGAGCCCCACATCGGGCTCTCTGCTCGGCAGGGAGCCCACTTCCTCCTCTCTCTCTCTGCCTGCCTCGCTGCCTACCTGTGATCTCTATCTGTCAAATTAAAAAAAAAAAAAAGAGTCTCTTATGGTTTGTCTCCCTCCCGATCCAATCTGTTTCATTTATTCTTTTCCTACCCCCCAAACACCCCACATTGCATCTCCACTTCCTCATATCAGGGAATCATATGATAGTTGTCTTTGTCAGATTGACTTATCCCTAAGCTTAATATAATACCCTCCAGTTCCATCCACGTCATCGCAAATGGCAACATTTCATTTCTTTTGATAGCTACATAGTACTCCATTGTGTATATATATACCACCTCTGCTTTATCCATTCATCTGTTGATGGACATCTAGGTTCTTTCCATAGTTTGGCTATTGTGGACATTGCTGCTATAAACATTTGGGTACATGTGCCCCTTCAGATCACTACATTTGTATCTTTAGGGTAAATACCCAGTAGTGCAGTTGCTGGATCATAGGGTAGCTCTATTTTCAACTTTTTGAGGAACCTCCATGCTGTTTTCCAGAGTGGTTGCACCAGCTTGCATTCCCACCAACAGTGTAGGAGGGTTCCCCTTTCTCCACATCCTTGCCAGCATCTGTCATTTCCTGACTTCTTAATTTTAGCCATTCTGACTGGTGTGAGGTGATATCTCATTGTGGTTTTGATTTGTATTTCCCTGATGCCAATTGATCTGAAGCATTTTTTCATGTGTCTGTTGACCATCTGGATGTCTTCCTCTGTTCATGTCTTCTGCCCATTTCGTGATTGGATTATTTGTTCTTTGGGTGTTGAGTTTGGTAAGCTCTTTATAGATTTTCGATACTAGCCCTTTATCTGATATGTCATTTGCAAATATCTTCTCCCATTCTCTCAGTTGTCTTTTGGTTTTGTTAACTGTTTCCTTTGCTGTGCAAAAGCTTTTGATCTTGATGAAGTTCCAATAGTTCATTTTTGCCTTTGTTTCCCTTGCCTTTGGCAATGTTCCTAGGAAGAAGTTACTGCAGCTGAGGTCAAAGAGATTGCTGCCTGTGTTCTCTTCAAGGATTTTGATGGATTCCTTTCTCACATTGAGGTCCTTGATCCATTTTGAGTGTATTTTTGTGTGTGGTGTAAGGAAATGGTCCAGTTTCATTTTTCTGCATGTGGCTGTCCAATTTTCCCAATACCATTTGTTGAAGAGGCGGTCTTTTTTCCACTGGACATTCTTTCCTGCTTTGTCAAAGATTAGTTGACCATAGAGTTGAGGGTCTATTTCTGGGCTCTCTATTCTGTTCCATTTATCTATGTGTCTGTTTTTGTGCCAGTACCATACTGTCTTGATGATGACAGCTTTGTAATAGAGCTTGAAGTCTGGAATTGTGATGCCACCAACTTTGGTTTTCTTTTTCAATATTCCTTTGGCTATTTGAGGTCTTTTCTGGTTCCATATAAATTTTAGGATTATTTGTTCCATTTCTTTGAAAAAAAAAAAAAGATGGGATTTTGATAGGGATTGCATTAAATGTGTAGATTGCTTTAGGTAGCATAGACATTTTCACAATATTTGTTCTTCCAATCCATGAACATGGAACATTTTTCCATTTCCTTGTGTCTTCCTCAATTTCTTTCATGAGTACTTTATAGTTTTCTGAGTATAGGTTCTTTGCCTCCTAGGTATCTTATGGTTTTGGGTGCAATTGTAAATGGGATTGACTCCTTAATTTCTCTTTCTTCTGTCTTGTTGTTGGTGTAGAGAAATGCAACTGATTTCTGTGCATTGATTTTATATCCTGATACTTTACTGAATTCCTGTACAAGTTCTAGCAGTTTTGGAGTGGAGCCTTTTGGGTTTTCCACATATAGTATCAAATCATCTGCAAAAAGTGATATTTGACTTCTTCTTTGCTGATTTGGATGCCTTTAATTTCTTTTTGTTGTTTGATTGCTGAGGCTAGGACTTCTAGTACTACGTTGAATAGCAGTGGTGATAATTGACATCCCTGCCATGTTCCTGACCTTAGCGGAAAAGCTCTGTTTTTCTCCATTAAAAATTATATTTGCAGTGGGTTTTTCATAGATGGCTTTGATAATATTGAAGTGTGTGCCTCTATCCCTACACTTTGAAGAGTTTTGATCAGGAAGGGATGCTGTCAAATGCCTTTTCGACACCTATTGAGAGTATCCTATGGTTCTTGTTCTTTCTTTTATTAATGTATTATATCACATTGATTGATTTGCAGATGTTGAACCAACGTTGCAACCCTAGAATAAATCCCACTTGGCCATGGTGAATAATCCTTTTAATGTACTGTTGGATACTATTGGCAGGTACTTTTTTTTTTTTTAAAGATTTTATTTATTTATTTGACAGAGAGAGATCACAAGTAGGCAGAGAGGCAGACAGAGAGAGAGGGAAGCAGGCTCACTGCTGAGCAGAGATCCCAATGTAGGACTCGATCCCAGGTCCCCGAGATCATGACCTGAGCTGAAGGCTGTGGCTTAACCCACTGAGCCACCAAGGCGCCCTATTGGCAGGTACTTTGATGAGAATTTTCACATCTGTGTTCATTAAGGATATGGGTCTGTTATTCCCTTTTTTGTTGGGGTCTTTATCTGGTTTTGGAATCAAGGTAATGCTGGCTTCATTAAATGAGTTTGGAAGTTTTCTTTCCATTTCTATTTTTTGGAACAGTTTCAGGAGAATAGGAATTAATTCTTTTTTAAATGTTTGGTAGAATTCCCCTGGGAAGCCTTCTAGCCATGGGCTTTTGTTTGTTGGGAGATTTTTGATTACTGCTTCAATCTCCTTACTGGTTATGGGTCTGTTCAGGTTTTCTATTTCTTCCTGGTTCAGTTGTGGTAGTTTATATGTCTCTGGAATGCATCCATTTCTTCCAGATTGTCAAATTTGTTGGTGTAGAGTTGCTCATATGTTCTTATAATTGTTTGTATTTCTTTGGTGTTGGTTGTGATCTCTCCTTTTTCATTCATGATTTTATTTATTTGGGTCCTTTCTCTTTTCTTTTTGATAAGTCTCACCAAGGGTTTATCAATCTTATTAATTCTTTCAAAGAACCAGCTCCTAGTTTCATTGATTTGTTGTATTGCTTTTTTTGGTTTCTATTTCATTGATTTCTGCTCTGATCTTTATGATTTCTCTTCTCCTGCTGGGTTTAGGGTTTCTTTGTTGTTCTTTCTCCAGCTCCTTTAGGTTTAGGGTTAGGTTGTGTATTTGAGACTTTTCTTGTTTCTTGTGAAAAGCTTGTATCACCATATATTTTCCTCTCAGGACTGCCTTTGTTGTGTCCCGCAGATTTTGAACCATTGTGTTTTCATTATAATTTGTAATCCATGAATTTTTTTCAATTCTTCTTTAATTACCTGACTGACCCATTCATTCTTTAGAAGGATGTTGTTTAGTCTCCATGTATTTGGGTTCTTTCCAAATTTCTTCTTGTGATTGAGTTCTAGCTTCGAACATTGTGGTCTGAAAATATGCAGGGAATGATCCCAATCTTTTGATGCCAGTTGAGATCTGATTTATGACCCAGGATGTGATCTATTCTGGAGAATGTTCCATGTGCACTGGAGAAGAATGTGTATTCTGTTGCTTTGGGATGGAATGTTCTGAATATATCTGTGATGTCCATCTGGTCCAGTGTGTCATTTAAGGCCTTTATTTCCTTGTTGATCTTTTGCTTGGATGATCTGTCCATTTCAGTGAGGGGAGTGTTAAAGTCCCCTACTATTATTGTATTATTGTCGATGTGTTTCCTTGATTTTGTTATTAATTGGTTTATATAGTTGTCTGCTCCCATGTTAGGGGCATAGATATTTAAAATTGTTAGATCTTCTTGTTGGACAGCCCCTTTGAGTATGATAGAGTGTCCTTCCTCATCTCTTTATATAGGCTTTGGCTTAAAATCTAATTGATCTGGTATAAGGATTGTCACCTCAGATTTCTTCTGATGTCCATTAGCATGGTAAATTGTTTTCCACCTCCTCACTTTAAATCTGGAGGTGTCTTTAAATCTAAAATGAGTTTCTTGTAGGCAGCATATTGATGGGTTTTGTTTTTTTATCAATTCTGTTACCCTGTGTCTTTTTATTGTGGTATTTAGCCCATTTACATTCAGGGTAACTATTGAAAGATATGGATTCAGTGACACTGTATTGCCTGTAAGGTGACTGTTACTGTATATTGTCTTTGTTCCTTTCTGGTCCACTACTTTTAGGCTCTCTCTTCGCTTAGAGGACACCTGTCGATATTTCATGTAGAGCTGGTTTGGTGTTTGCAAATTCTTATAGTTTGTGTTTGTCCTGGAAGCATTTTATCTTCTATTTTCAATGATAGCCTAGCTGGATATAGTATTCTTGGCTGCATGTTTTTCTTGGTTAGTGCTCTGAATATATCATGCCAGTTCTTTCTGGCCTGCCAGGTCTCAGTGGATAAGTCTGCTGCCAATCTAATATTTTTACCATTATATGTTACAGACTTCTTGTCCCAGACTGCTCTCAGGATTTTCTCTTTGTCCCTAAGACTTGTAAATTTTACTATTAGGTGATGGGGTGTGGAACTATTCTTATTGATTTTGAGGGGGATTCTCTGCACCTTCTGGATTTTGATGCTTGTTCCCTTTGCCATATTAGGGAAATTTTCTACAATAATTCTCTCCAATATACCTTCTGCTCCCCCCTCTCTTTCTTCTTCTTCTGGAATCCCAATTATTCTAATGTTGTTTCATCTTATGGTATCACTTATCTCTCAAATTCTCCCCTCATGGTCCAGTAGCTGTTTGTCTCTCTTTTGCTCAGCTTCTTTATTGTCTGTCATTTGGTCTTCTATATCACCAATTCTTTCTTCTGCCTCATTGATCCTAGCAGTAAGAGCCTCCATTTTTTATTGCACCTCATTAATAGATTTTTTTTAATTTCAATTTGGTTAGAATTTAGTTCTTTTATGTCTCCAGAGAGGGCTTTCATCTTTCCAGAGAGGGTTTCTCTAATATCTTCCATGCCTTTTTCGAGCCCGGCTAGAACCTTGGGAATCCTCATTCTGAACTCTAGATCTGACATATTACAAATGTCCATATTGATTAGGTCCCTAGCCTTTGGTACTGCCTCTTGTTCTTTTTTTTGTGGTGAGTTTTTCCACCTTGTCATTTTTTCCAGATAAGAATATATGAAGGAGCAAATAAAATACTAAAAGGGTGGCAAAGACCCCAGGAAAATGTGCTTTAACCAAAACAGAAGAGACCCCAAATTGTGGGGGGGGGAGAAAGGGGATAAAAAGAAGTTCAGAAAAAAAAAATTAAAAAAAGAAAACAAAGAAAAAATATAAAAAATAATATATATGTATATATATATATATACATATATATTAGACTGGTTACTAAAACAGGGTCACCCACTTAATTTTGGGAGTATTTTGGTCTCTTATAAGAAACTACCTCCCCAAATTTTAAAGAATGGAAAACATATATAAGGGTAAACACAAGGAAGGGATGGAATATGCCTATGAAGATGAAAAAAAAATTTTTTTAATTTCTAAAAAAGGAGTTGATAAAGTTAGTTGGTTGGGAGAATAAAGAAAAAGAATGTGGAGAGAATTTGCTCAGGCTGGAGACTAGAGCAAGCCTGGAGCTAGATTTAGGGCTTATTTTGATCTATTAGAAGTTGTACCCCAAATTTTTTAGAAGAAAAAATCCTATGTGTATACAAAAAATAAAGTTAGATACAATGAGGGATAAAATATGACTATAATAATGAAGGTACAAAAAAGATTATTATTATTATTATTTTCTTTTTAGGAAAGGTATTGTTAAGATAAACTAGTTTAAAAACGTTAAAAGAGGAAAGGGTAAAAGTTAAAAAAATTTAGCAGAAGAAAAAAAATAAAATTAAAAAAAAATTAATTAACTGCAAGACTAAAGAATCATGGGGAGAAAGCCACGAATTCCATGCTTTTCTTTCTCCTCCTCTGGACTTCCCCTGTTCTCCTTGGTAAGTGAACTTGGTCTTGGCTGGATTTCTTGTTGACCTTTTGGGGGAGGGACCTGTTGTAGTGATTCTCAAGTGTCTTTGCCCCAGATGCAATTGCACCGCCCTTACCAAGGGCCAGTCTAAGTAATCCTCTCGAGTTCACTTTTGGGAGCTTTTGTTCCCTGAAAGCTTTCCATAAGTTCCCTAGGACAGGAATGAAAATGGTGGCCTCCCAATCTCTGGCCCGGAGGAGCCGTGAGTTCGGGGCCCCACTCCTCAGTGCACCCTCAGAGAAAAGTGCTCAATCACTCCCGTCTCTTTGGCCTCTGGCCGTGATCCGAGCTCACCCAGCCTGTGACCGGTTCAAGGTAAGCCTGAGTTGAGAGCTCACTCCTCGGTTCTCTCTGTAGCCAGCTTCTCCACTCTAATACCTACAAGCTCTGCAACACTCAGACACCCCCAATACTTATGTGACCCCACGAGACCTGGGGCCATGCTGACCACACATGGGCTTCACCCCAGTTTAGCCTCTGGAGCGATGTCCCTCAGTGGATCAGACTTTTAAAAGTCCTGATTTTGTCCTCCATTGTTCTGCCGCTTGCTGGGATCCAGCCCCTCTGACTGCAGTCTATCTTCCCGTCACTTTGGATTCACTTCTCTGCTGGTCCTACCTTTCAGAAAGTGGTCCATATTCTGTTTCTAGAATTGTTGCTCTTCTCTTCGATCTAGTGTTGGATTTGTAGGTATTCAAAATGATTTGATAAGCTATCTAGCTGACCTCCTGCTACCTGATGTCATCTCAGCCTGCTACTTCTCCACCATCTTGACTCCTCCTCCTTCTGGTCCTTTTCAATGTAAAGTGCCATAGTATTTATGTATTTCTTACCCATTCCACATGTTAACTGTGCTATCATTTTAACTATGTTCCAAACTTTGTTTTTAATGTGTCACTGATGAAGTATTTGCTCCAACATTTCTTTCATAAGCCCTGTCCTTTTTATTTTCTGATTTTGTATGACTTGATAGTTTTTAGGAACATGATGTCATATTCTAGCAGCACTGACTCTATTCAAAACTGTAAATTCACACAAACGTCTCTAATTCCAGTCCAACACTCCAGGATTCATTCTAATTTTCTTATCTTCTATTTTGGGAGACCCAGTGATAAACCTATCTCTTCTTATCCTTGATATGGGCACTTAATTCATCAAGTCCTAGTAGATAACCCATCTTTCATCACTTACCACTGCCTCATCCTTGAGACAGGTGATCTCCTCACCACCACACTTTATCACCATAGATGCTAGCTTACCCTTCATTCCCTTAAGACAACCCTTTTCATGTGGTCACTCTTTTCACTCTTCGTGGCTCAGATTCTCCACCATGAGCAGTCTACTTACATTGTTCAGGCTCCAACAACATGTGCTGGTCTGAGCCACCGAGTTACCCTCACCACCACATAGGAAGGACTACCTTGTTCGGTTCTACCTTTAGTGGTAGAACTGAATTTTTCATTAGAAGAAGAAATGGAAAGGGGAAGAGGATTAAGAAGAGTCAAATTTTCTTTTTTTGTCGGAGGAATAAAAAACAGTGATCTATCACCCTACAATAACTGTCTTCTGAACTTGCATTATGGGATTAGCTTTATCCCATTTTTTAAAAAGATTTTATTTACTCATTTGAGAGACAGTAAGAGTGCACAAGCAAAGGGGGAAGAGGAGAAGACAGGGAGATGCAGGTGCCCTGCTGAGCAGGGAACCCAATCTGGTGTTTGATCCCAGGACCCTGGGATCATGACCTGAGCCAAAGGCAAATGCTTAAGAGACTGAGCCACCCAAGCACCCCAACTCAATTTCATTTCAGAAAAGCCTTTTAATCTTATAGAAGGAGCCAGGGATTACATCTGTATTGAGCTAGGTTAAATTACCAGTCATTCTTCTCCAAAACTTCTAAAATGAAGCAAAATAGAGCATGAAGTGATTGAAAAATATCACTTTATAAGTTGCTGTTTCAATTTGTGGTAGATGTTTACCCTGTGATACATTAAGGACAATTTGTTTTATCCTTGATTTCAAACATAAAGTGACTTTTTAGTCCAAAATGGATTTTACTAGCCCACATTGATGACATGGAACACACTCCTCTTACAGAGCAAATGCTGTTTGGGGAGGGAGTGTAGGGGAACAGAGTCCAGACCATAGTGCAGCTGTGAGCTGCACTATGCTGTTTTCACTCCCAATCTTCACCAACAAAACAGGTAGCCAGCACTCAGTTCATTACAGAGGCAGCCAAAAACTATATAAGCCAATTGATGAACACCTCTCCACTTTTTCTTTGAATAAATTCATGGGGGAGAATTAAAAATCTCAAGGTCAGGTACTTAAAGCAAAACATGAATTGGGTAAGATGAGACAATTAGGAGCTACAGAAGTATCTCTAGGATCTCATTGAAGTAGAAGCTAGTTCAGTTCAATACTATTCTCTTAGAAGCACTTTCTAATAATTAGCACCAATTCTTTATTGAGCTAGAAATGAGAATTTACATCATATCTCACAATACACCATTTTGAGTTTATTGGCCCTAAGTATGTTAGGTAAATTGTAAATATTTCACATTATGGTTTGTAGATTCCATCATTCTCATCAAATCCTTTTGATATCTTCAAAATTTCCCCAGTAAAAGATCCCTTTCAGATATCATTATATCACACATAATGATTGGCTAAAAATTCATGTCTCTGAAGTGAGTGAAATCAGGTACAATAGCTTTCTCATCATTTTCTTAATATATAGTAGAAGTTCTCTTTTATTGACATCTATTTTATTCAACTCATGGAATTATACAAGCTGTCTAGTCTATTACTATAATCATATCTTACAAACAATTATATGTTACCACCTTACCTGATAATTGTTTGAATGATCCGATTTTAGCAACTTGCCAACATGAAGCCTTTCTAAAACAACCAGTTAGAGACTCACTCATGTTCAAGTGTACTAAATGGGAGTGGTAATTTCTACATTGAATTTATTAAAAAATACAGAGTCTGGGAGTCCGCAAGAATACCCTCAGGTTCAATAATTTGTTAAAAAGAGTTAGAATTCCAGAAAAAGCACTTATCTTCATGGTTGCTGTTTACTATAGCAAAACAATAGAGATTCAAAGCAGAAAGATTCAAAGGCTAGAAAAGAATCCCATATGAAAAGTCCAGGAAATTCCAGACATAAGCTTCTAGCTGACTTCTCCCAGAGGAGTCAAGTGAACTGGACTATTAGCAATATTGGGTGGCAATATGAAGTAATGCCAACCAGGAAGATCACCAAACCTTGGTTTCCAGAGTTTTTATTTGAGCTTGGTCATAAGACATGATTGACCATCCACAGGGCTTATCTTAATCTCTATCATTCCAGAGGTTGAGCTGTTACCACATGGCCCCAGACCACCCAGTAAGTCATTATTAGCATAGACTATCTAGGTGACCCAACATCCCCAAGTAAACAAATACACTCCTATCAGGCAGGAAATTCCAAGGGCTTAGGAATTACCTCCCAGAAGCTGAGAGTAAAGTCCAGACCTCAAACAATTGTAGGTTATCAGTTTACCTAACACTTCTTTGAATGATACAATTTTAGTACCTTGTCTATATGGAACCTTCCTAAAATTCAATGCTCATTGATGTTTTTATAAGTGTAATTAGTGAAAGTCTTCATTTCTGTGTTGGACATATCAGAAAGACTATAAAGACAAGTTGCTAAAATAATGACAACAAAAACAGACCGATTTTGCATTAAGTGTAAATAAGACAATAGGACTAGAAAGTAGACAACACAAAAATCTAGAAAGACTCTTATTTAGATTGCTTATCAAGATTCTTTATCTTAGGGCACCTGGGTGGCTCAGGGGGTTAAGCCTCTGCCTTCGGCTCAGGTCATGATCTCAGGGTGCTGGGATCAAGTCCCAAATCAGGCTTTCTGCTCCTCAAGGAGCCCGCTTCCTCCTCTCTCTCTCTCTCTGCCTGCCTCTCTGCCTACTTGTGATCTCTGTCAAATAAATAAATAAAATATTTTTTAAAAAAAGATTATCTTATTTAAAGAACCTGAAGTTGAATATCTTAGACAATGAACTTTTTGTGTAGTTTATGCCAGGAAATAGATAGGAAATTTCAATCTGCAGACACGGCTCCCCGCCCCCGCAAAAAGATCTTGGCCTTAGAACAAAAGGTTGGAAAATAGATGCATACATGTGGATCTTCACTGACTAATTCTTTTTTCTGGTTTTTAAGTTTTTCAATAACATGCCAACCATTAGATAACAGGGAACTGACAATGTGGAATTTTATTCAAGCCCTGTGCTCTGGAAATAGCCAATGTTAAAGGAGCCTCACCCATTATGCTCCAGAAAGCAAGAGCTTACTGAAAAAAAAAAAAATCCTTCCCCATTAGACTAAAAAAGACTCACAAAAATCCCCTTGTTTACCTATGACAAAACCAGACACAGACCTTCCAAATTCCCCTTTTTGCCTCACGAAATTATAATCTGAACTACTCATCCCACTGATCAATCAGAACAAAATATTTGTCAGCCAAACTTCGTTAAGCTTCTCTCCTACCTCTAGGCCCCTGAACATTGGTCTGCCTCCTGCTTGAGCCAGCATACAACCCCTCTTGAGAATGGACTCACCTCAGCCAGAATATTCTCTGAGCTACTATCCCATCCTGCCCTGCTCTCATTCCCTTTAAAATATTTTTTCTTTCTTTCCTTTAGTTCTTTCTAATTTTCTTCCTTTTTTTTTTTTTCTTTCTTTTTCTCTTTCCTTGCCTTTGGAGGCATTTCTTTCAAGTCATTATGCAGTTGTCAGCAAAATGTTGCCCCTCCCTGACCCATCTCACCCCTTCACACTCTGGGAGTCTCAGGGAGACTCTCTTCCTCAGGAAGAGCCCTTCCGCCTAGCCCAATTCTGAGGCACTGAAACAATGTTTTTGGTATGTTTATGCCTTGTCCATTCCAAAATCACTTCAAGTGGTAAATAATACTATTTAAATTGATTGATTTGATTAAAAATCTTAAGTTCTACTCTGATGGCCTTTTTCTGGAAGTTTTTGCAACTTGGGTTCACATTTTAAGCTGAGAGATTAGTTGATAATTACTGACTGTAATTACAGATAGTTTGGTGAAAATTTGCCAGTTTTCAGGCTTTACCAGTATTTGTTTCCGACAACAATCTTCAAGCTGTTTACTGTACATCTTGAGATGCCTCCCCTCAGGCAGGGGAGGATATGAGACTATACTTTATTCATCTAGGTATTTTATCTGAACTAAAGAAATATATTCAAGGGTCCTAATTCATTGACCAGGTGGCCATCTTCATGAATAAACTATTACATTTTTCTGTACATACAGATTACTGGATAGCCCATACTCTCATTTTATTTGATTCCCAAGAAATAATCTTGGAAAAGTTTGACATTCTGGTGTCCTAAGATGGTCCGTAGAAGTGCCTTCTTAAGTGAAATAGTAAGAGGATCATGTCTATCATCTTGGATGCAGTGAGAAGGGTAAGTGTGCAGATTAATAATAATAGTACATTTTATAAAGAATCAACTATTTACATAATTTCCATTAAGAACCCACCAGAATGGAACAAATTTGGGGGGTGAGATAGCCCTCATCTTTTAAGTAGAAATTTGGGTGCCCTGTAATCCAGTGCCCTGTAAATATAGAAAATATGCCCAATCATTAACAAAGGTAGATAAATGGTCAATAAATCAGATTGTTTTCGTATATTTATTTTAACGTCGATAAGTCCTCTAGATGAATAACCCTTCCTATTGAATCATAGAGTTTAAATAGCTTGCCACAAGCAACAAAATAAAAAGCAGAATCTGAATTCAAATTTATATCTGGTGGGTGTCAAAGGTCACATTTTTTTTTCATTATGCCATACATTACACATCAAGAGCTGTATAACATGCTTCAGACCCTCCTTATGCCCAGAAGTTAAATACCATAGATTATATTGGAGTATATAGTGAACTCTCGGTAATAATAATATAAATAAACAATCATATTGCATGTTATCAAATTATCAAAATTATCTTCCTTGAGGGATGACTCTCCATTCCCCACCAATATAAAACCATGTTAATACCCTGTACACTTTCTCCTGAAATAAGAGCTTTGGAATCAGGAAAACTTGAATTCTCTCACTTATCAACTATAGGACCTTGGATGGATCACTTCACCTTTTTTTTGTTTTTTTCCTTAAGATGTACATATTTATTTGAGAGAAAGAGAGAGCACTAACAAGAGGAGAAGCAGAGGGAGAGGGAGAGAGAGAGAATTTCAAGCAGACTCTCCCCTGAACATGGAGCCTGAGGCAGGGCTGGATCTCACAACCCTGATAGCAAGACCTGAGCTGAAACCAAGAGTTGGACACTCAACCAACTGAGCCACCCTGGTACCCCTGGTCACTTCTTAAAGCCTCAATTTCCTCATTTGAAATATTGGGATAATAATAACATCACTAGGATCTATGATTATATACTGTATTCCCTGTTATTATACAGCAATTTGAAATCACCCACTACAAGTGATTTTAATTCCTGACACACCCTGTTGGGTCTGATTGGACTCTGTCTCTCCCTCTGCTCTTTGTTTTAAAAAAGGACCCTATTTGACAGTAACACAGTTAAATGTGGATACCATTGGGAATATGGCTCTGAAACTAACAGTTACTTTCCACGCAAAGAAATACTGCTCATTCTTTTGTGCCTATGGCTGCCCCTTTTAGATTATTCCCAAGTTCAAGACTTGGTTCAAGAAGGTTTTCATTGCTGCCTGCCAGACAGGGCTAATTAGGATTGTGTTTCTGCACCCCACAGCCATGCCAGACAAAGAAGTCATTCAGCTGTGTACAGAACATTTAGTATCATGGCATCAAGCCATGTGGCATAATGAGTGTTGTGAAGCACCAGACTTAAGTCCTAATTGCAGCTCTACTGAATCGGAATTAAATACAAACCTGAACTCTCTTGGTCCCAGTTTACTTATCTACAAAATCATGGAATCACAGAATTTTGTTACATACAGCCATTGGGTTCCCCAAATTCTAAGTTACTAGGAATGACTCTCCAGAAATAAAATATTCAGAAGACTTCAATCACTTATTTGCACCTTCATTTATTCACTAATTTAAGCTCGTTTAGTGCCAGGCACTGTTCCTTCTAAACATTGGAGATCCCACAACTGGGGGGACAGGGTGAAAATAGAGTCTTTGTTTTCAAGAATTTTAAATTCCTGGAAGACAACAAATGATAAACTAAAAAGTAAATATAGAACATAATGGCAACTTCTAGAAAACTTGCGGAAATATTATTATCAAGAAGGCGATATAAAAAAATTTTTCCATTTAATCTATTAAATGAGTGCATTATTCAGTCATTCTAACACAAAAAGGAGAGATAAATATTTCTTTCTTGAGCAAATCAACTAGAATGGGCTATAGTCCAGATGCATAGTTAAAGTCAGTAGCACAAGGCCACCTCGACTAAGTGTCTACCTTCAGCTCAGGTCACGATCCCAGGGTCCTGGTATCAAGTCCTACATGGGGGGGTCCCTTGCTCAATGGGAAACCTGCTTCTCTGCCTGCTTCTCCCACTGCTTCTGCTCTCTAACAAATAAATAAATAAAATCTTTAAAAAAAGAGAGAGAGAGTGAGTCAGTAGTACAAAAAGTTGGAAAATTTGATGACAGCAAGATTTAAAAAAAAAAAAAAATTACAGAAAAGAATACAGACATAAATAAATGAGAAAGCTTACCAGGAGAGAAAAAAGAAAAAAATGAGGAATGCCTGGAATTTTAAGTCTATGTTAGGAGCTATATATCTGCTCATTTTTAACTCGTTGCAACAATTGAATAATTTATTTCTCTCAGTTTAAAATGAAACTAAGGCTCACAGAGGATGTGTCACCTGCTAGGATCTGCACACAGCCCTCACCTTAAAAACTTAAAAACCGACGCCCTTTCCCTGGGACTGAGACTCCTGTGAAACTCTTAGGACAGTGAAAGGGTGAGAACTTATTGTATAAGAGCCTTGACATTCTTGGTGTGACACTGATATTTGACCAACCACACACAGATCACGGGGTATCCTAGCAAACAATACAATTCTTTTTATTGTGAAAGTGTAGATTTCACACTGAAGGTTGAACATCTTGTATTTCTCTGAAATATCAAGATAAATCCTTGTTTTACATGAAGAGAAAATCCCTCCTCCAGGCTCTACTGGATAAAGCAGGTTGAGCTGAGAAGTGAAAAGAGAGAAAGGGGAAGGAGCTGAAATAAGGCAAGCATACTGTGTAGGGCTGAATTCATTTTAATTATAAAATAGATGGTTGACTAGAAGATAGGGCAAATATGATGAGCAATGCCTTCATGTTTTTGATTTGCACTGGAAGCCGCTGATTCTGCCTCGTTGCAATTGCAAACATTTCTATTATCTTGACAATTACTTTTACTTAAAGATAATGAGTGGGTTTGACTCTTCTGTCATAGTTCCAATTCTGAGCCTGCTTCTCATTTTTCTTTTCAATATTAAAATCTTCATGACTAAAGCTTCCAAGCAACATTTTCCTCCAGGACCCAGACCTTTGCCAATTATTGGAAATCTGCATATTCTCAATCTGAAGAGGCCATATCAAACTATGTTGGAGGTAAAAAATAATTGTTCATTTCATATTTATTTATAATTTTCTACCCTCATTCTTACCCTCACGAGTTTATTAGCATGCGCACTCTTATGACTGGTTCGTATATGTATAATGAAGTAATTAAATAGGATTTGAAGTTAATTGAGCTGTTTTATTTAATGTTTAGTTTCTTTTAAATTTGGATATAAAAATATAAGTAAATATATTATTTAAAGCGGTATTTTACCTGAAATATTTATGATCTGTATCCTTGATTTCAGCCATTTTGATCTACATATTCCATATTCTATATCCATATTCTATGTCCTACATATTTCTCTATAAAGGAACTGATTATGATCATAGTCTGCTCTAGAAAATTTTAATTGTTTTTAAAAAGAGTGTCTGTGGAAGGCACAATCAACAGTATGGTCCCAGCAACTGAGACTCAAAATTATCTGTCATTAATTAGCTGCGTGAATTTATATAAGAATTTAATCTCTATTTCTTTGTCTGTACAGTTACAGGGCTAGACCAAATATTGGACAAATTTCTCTAATTTCCACTTCAAAGATTTTACAGTTCTTGATTATAGAATAAGATAGAGGGATGGAAGGAAGAAAGGAAAGAAAAGGAAGGGAAGGGAGAGGATGGGAGGGGAAGGAAAAGGAAAGGAGAGGAAAGGAAAGGAAAGGGAGTAAGAAAAGAAAGAAAAAAAATGAAAAGAAGGAAGAGAAAGGAAAGGAAGAAAGATGGGAAAGAAACAAGGAAAGAAAGAAAGAGAGGGGGGAAAGAAGGAAGAAAGAAGGAAGAGAAGAGAAAAGAAAAGAGGGAAGGGAGGAAGAAAAGGAGGGAGGAAGAAAGGGAGGGAGGAAGAAAGGGAGGGAGGAGGTAGGGAGGGAAGGAAGAATATTAAATATAATATTTAAAATTTGCATTTGGCCATAAATTCCTATTTTTAAGTGCAAAGAGCAGTTAATTGATATTGAGTTCTGCTATATTCTATAAATTCTAAGCTTGAATACCATAGCAGGAGATACAGTGAAGAGAAAACCATTACTTTGCCTCTGTGGACAACACAATCATCATCATCACCGTCATCTAATATTCATATTGTAATCTTATTTTACAAGGGACTGCTAGGATTTCACTTATTCCTTACAACCACCCTCAAAGGAAAATAGGGATGATATTTTTATCTCCATTTTACATATATGTGACTCAGAGCAATTAACTTTTACTAGTAACTAAAAAGCCAGGACTTTGATTTTCTGATCTTTTAATGCTACTTTACAGCTTTCTCCTATACTCAAAGGTCACATGACAGGTCAATTCCTCAGGAGTACAAGGTCTCTCAAAAAAGTCTTTCATCTAATTCCATATGCCCAACCCTATTTATTTCCTAACATTCCTGTTCTTTTGCTTACATATTAACCAGCCTAATCTCTTTACTATTTAGATCTTCATTTTTTATCATTTTTACTTCTGTCCTGCTCTTCTGTGTTAATTTCACCTATGAAATGTCTTTTCATCACTTCTTCTTAGCCTATGTCTACATTTTCTTCTCAAAATATACCTTTGTATTTTTATTCCTTTTCTGAAACCTGCCATTTTATCCAATTTATATGTTGTGGTTCACACCTGAGAAACTGTCCTCACAGACTCAAATTCCTATTTTAATTTTTACTCACCTGTAACATTAAGTGAAATTCTATTATCTTCCTAAATTATTGAATGCTTTTACAATCTGAATGTTATTCTTTAAATTCAAGGTTTTTGTAGTCATCACCTGTCACCAAATAACATTATTAAAATATCATAGACTATATTCCCTATTCCCTATGCTATACTTTTCATCTCTTTGACTGTTTGTAGCTGGAAGTTTATACCTCTTAATCCCATTTTTCTGTCTCACCCATCCCTCAGCTACTTTCCCTCTGTTTACCATCAGTTTGTTCTCCATAATTAAGAATCTGTTTCTTGGTTTGTCTCTCTCTCTTTTTTTCCCCTTTTGCTCATTTGTTTTGTTTTTCTAAACGCCACTTATAAGTGAAATCGTATGGCATTTGTCTTTCTCTGTCTAATTTATTTCACCTAATGTAATACCTTCTAGGTCCATCCATGTAATTGCAAATAGCAAGAATTCATTCTTTTTGATGGCTGAGTAATTGTCCTCTGCGCACGTGTGTGTGTGTGTGTGTGTGTGTGTGTGTGTGTGTGTGTGTGTATCATATCTTCCTTATTCATTTGCCCATTAATGGATGCTTGGGTTGCTTCTATATCTTGGCTGTTGTATAATGCTGCAATAAACAGAGGGGTGCATATACCTTCAAACTAATGTTTCATTTCCTTTGGGTGAATACCCGGAGTGAAATTACTGAATCATATGGTATTTCTATTTTTAATTGTTTAAGTAACTTCCATACTGTTTTCCATAGTGACTGCACCAATTTACGTTCCCACCAACAATGCACGAGTATTGCAATTATAAGGCTATTTCCCAAAGTCAAGTTTCCTAAAGAAAGAAATGTTAGAAGTCCATTTCTCATTTTTACTTAAACCTTAGTTGGGTAAAACCACAAGCTCTGCAGATGACAAGGCTCCATGTGTATGCTTTTTGAGCATTGTTATTTACTATTTCTTGAGGCCACTGTACCTTGCCTATATGATGGAAATGATGATAACATCTACTTTTTTGGTTTATAATGTGCATTAAAAGAGTAACTGGCAACATAGTTAGGAAGCTTATATATGATATATGATAGAAGCTTATATATGATATATGATAGAAGCTTATATAAGATCACTCTTGTTATTTTTTTTTAAGATTTTATTTATTTATTTGACAGAGAGAGATCACAAGTAGACGGAGAGGCAGGCAGAGAGAGAGGAGGAAGCAGGCTCCCTGCTGAGCAGAGAGCCTGATGCGGGACTCGATCCCAGGACCCTGAGATCATGACCTGAGCCGAAGGCAGCGGCTTAACCCACTGAGCCACCCAGGCGCCCACTCTTGTTATTTTTAATTATCAAAGAAAATTGAATGTTTTCTTTGCAGTACAAAATGTCACACAGTGGTGCAGAACTAATTTGGACCTACTATGGTTATAGCATCGCATGAAGAATAGCGCGTGAATATGGTGGTCATGTAGTCAGTGTGTTGGTCAGGAAGTGCTTTGTCTTCCTAGAGCCCGGGGTGGGCATTTTCTGAGACCAGACAAAAATATAATAGAGAGAAACTAGGAGCCAATCCATGATGTCAGAGCCCTGCTACTTGAAATCTCAAACTAAGTGGAGCATAAGGACAATCAGTGGATGATCATAATAATTATGGCTTAAACAGGTATAGCAACCAAGGAGTATCTTTAGTGAACTAGTCAAGTATTGTCATTTCACAAGAATATAAATGTGATTAATTGGTCAGAATTAAATTATCAAAGATCAAGATCTAGTTCATTTTTTATTACAGTACCATGTTTTAGTTGCTTCTCTTTTTTTTTTAATACACCCAAGCTCTCCCAGAAATATGGCTCCATTTACAGCATCCAAATGGGTCCAAAGAAGGTGGTGGTACTCTCTGGATATGAGACAGTGAAAGATGCCCTGGTCAATTACGGTGATCAATTTGGGGAACGATCTCAAGTGCCTATATTTGAAAGACTTTTTGAAGGAAAAGGTAATAAGCTCTAAGCTTAAGATATATCCTTATAGTTAAAATTATTAAATCAATTGCACCATATTATCTTTAATAATTCCTTTCACGATTTAATTTTCCCCTTCATCAATATACATCACACAAACAGAATTTACTGAGGAGAAAATTTATGTTTATGGTTTTATTCTCATTGTACATGATAATTCTATCAAACAAATAATTATTAGCCAGAAACTATGTGGAAAGTATAGTCAGCATTAGGGAAATACAAAGAGAACAGAGGCCATCAGCTTAAGAGGTCACAGTCTAATGATTGCCACTGATCCATCAAAAAATACAATAGCAGTAGTATTATAAATAATATTGAACCATATTTTCAGCTGGATAAAGTTGTTGTATCTTGCTTTTGTGGGTCTTAGATAAATGCCTTGAGGAAATCCAGATGTTACACTGTTATGTCAGTCCACTAAAAGACTAAAAGTCTTTAAGTTATTACAATAGCCCTTTAATGCTCATTTAATAACTCTAAAAATGGGAATGGTTTCATCTTGACATTATTTTTAGTAAACTAATATTGGTAGCTAGTAAATACTCCTAAGCCATTTTAATGCTTCAGCAACTTTTTGAAAAAGCATTTCTCACACTATCCTTCTCCAAAATCTTGTTCTTTGAGATATTAGTAGATGTTCTATGCAAAAACCAGTGTCGGTGAAGTGAATTTGAGAAACACTACAATATAAAAGCCTCTCTCTGAACTCCTGGGGTGCCTAATAGGATGTTAAAACCTCTGAGAAAAACATCAAAAGTCTACTTACTTTTATTTAATTCAGTCTTCACACTTATTAGTCCTTGCAACACTTCTTCTTTTTTTTTTTTTTACATGAAATCTGATTAGTTAACATACAGTGTAATATTGGTTTCAGGAGTAGAAATCAGTTATTCATTGCTTACCTACAACATCCAGTGCTCATTACAAGTATCCTCCTTGATATCCATCTCCCATTTAGGTCCCCCCCAACCTCCTTTCATCAACCCTCAGTTTGTTCTCTACTGTTAAGGGTCTCTTATGACTTCTTTCCCTCTCTCTTTTTCTTTTTTCTGCCCCCCTTCCCATATGTTCATCTGTTTTGTTTCTTATATACCACATATGAGTGAAATCATTTGGTAGTTGCCTTTCTCTGATGAGTTTCACTTAGCATAATACCTTCTAGTTCCATCCATATTGTTGCAAAGGGCAAGATTTCATTCTTTTATATGCCTGAGTAATATTCCATTGAACTACACACACACACACACACACACACACACACACACACACACACACATTTACCACAACAGTCCTTGAGACATTTCTTTTTTCTTTTTTTAAGATTTTATTTATTTAGGGCGCCTGGGTGGCTCAGTGGGTTAAGCCACTGCCTTCGGCTCAGGTCATGATCTCGGGGTCCTGGGATCGAGTCCCGCATCGGGCTCTCTGCTCAGCAGGGAGCCTGCTTCCCTCTCTCTCTCTCTGCCTGCTTCTCTGTCTACTTGTGATCTCTCTCTGTCAAATAAATAAATAAAATCTTAAAAAAAAAGATTTTATTTATTTATTCGACAGACAGAGATCAGAAGTAGGCAGAGAGGCAGGCAGAGAGAGAGAGGAGGAAGCAGGCTCCCTTCCAAGCAGAGAACCTGAAATGGGGCTCGATTCTAAGACCCCGGGATCACGACCTGAGCCGAAGGCAGAGGCTTTAACCCACTGAGCCACCCAGGTGCCCCTACATTTCTTTTACTTAGAATTCCTACTAACATCTCATAAAATCAGCATTGAAGAACAACAAATCATTCAGTCCCTGATATTTAGCACCCGGGATCTATCTTCTTTTATTCCTACTAGAAATCTGGGACACGTTTTGTCTCTTGCCTCTGGAATCTCTGTTTTTTTTTTCATAAGACTTCACATATTACTCACTGATGTTATGATTATACACAAAATCGTTTTAATTTATATCAATATCAAATCTAACAGTTTTTTCCTCAGCAAATCATTTTAAGAATCAAGTAGTCTTTCTTTTTAAGTGACTTAAATGGTCATAAGAAAATTACTTTTTGTTCAAAGAGAAAATGATTAGTACTCCACCACACACCCTGTCTAGTAATCTACCCAAATGGGTAAAAGCATTCTTTAAACCAATTTTGTATAAATAGAGGAAACATTTAATATTTTCTTTAGCATTAGACCATTTTGGGGTATTACATCATCTTAATATTTTGCCATGTAACTTACATATATTTTAAACTTTGGTGCCAGGTTGTGTTTTGTTTTGGTTTTTTGTTTGTTTGTTTGTTTGTTTGTTTTAAGATTTTACTTATTTGAGAGAGAGGGAGAGCAAGCTCAAGTAGGGAAAGGGGCTAGTGGCAGAGGGATAAGGAGAAACAGATTTCTTCCTGAGCGAGTGGAGAACCGAATGGAGGGCCCAATCCCAGGACCCTGAGATCATGACCTGAGATAAAGGCAGAGACACTTAATCGACTCAACCACCCAGGTGCTCCAGGTGCCAGTTTTTAGAAGTTCTAGGAACACCTAGGTGGCTCAGTTGGTTAAGCATCTGCCTTTGGCTCAGGTCCTGATCCCAGGGTCCTGGGATTGATTCCTGCATCAGGCTCCCTGTTCAGTGAGGAGTCTGCTTCTCCCTCTGCTGCTCCCCCTGCTTGTGCTCTCTCATCTCTGTCAAATAAATAAATAAAATCTTTACAAAAATAATAAGTAAGAAAGTAAACAAATAAATAAACTTCCATTCCTTATAATGCTAAATTGATGTTCTCCACAATGACATGGCTGGGCTATCACTACGCCCTGAAAGATAAGGGACGTCTGTGGGCCTTTCATGTTCTACTACTGTGTTCTCAAATGTAAATCTTTGAATATTAACATGAGATAGTTTGAAGAGTCACATATTTGTTACAAAAGAGTTTTATGCACCACAGTATCCACAGACGGAATGACATTCTATTAATTTAAGAACTGAACGTGAGCAGAATCTAACCTTTGCCAGTGTCCTTTCAAAGGGAGGCTTAACCTCCCATGAAGGGGCAACAGCTGCACAGGAGAGATCTCTCTCGGTGTTTTGGATTTCATGCTGACACAGGCAGGGATGGCGCTACCCCATTTCCAACACCTAGGTTGCCTTAGTTTATTCTGATTTCTTATTTCAGGAAACTATTCCTATTTCCAACTCAGAAAGACCTCCCCTGTCTCTTGAACCTCCACAGAAAAATGAGAAAAATGACAGTGGAGGAAGGGCCAGGGCTAGGGACACAAGGAGTAATGCCACCGTCACCACAAACTGACCGTGGAAAAATATGGGCCACTTTGGCAATCCTCTCTCTCCTTATTTTTCTGTAAGTTAGCGTATATCCCAACTCTTCTAAGAATTTGTTTATTATTTCCTTTAGCCATGCACAAATTCACATAGCTTTTGTAGTTAATAAATATTTATCACACACCTACTCTGTGCTACAGCAACACGTGAGCCTAGAAATTAGAATGTAGAGAACCAGTGTGGAAGCTTGGCTACACCTCTTGGTAATTATTTAATCCTAACTTTTTTCTCGGGTGAGTCTTGTGTCTGTAGTCCACATTTTTCCCTAGCAAAAAAGACTTTGTTTTCTAATGTTCATCAGTCCTTTAACCACACTTAGCATGATGTAAGCATATAATAGAGACTCAGGATTTGTTTAATGAATTTGTCAGAGAAATAGAATTAAAACTGAAATCTTCTCCCAACCCAGAAATCCTCCTCTCCACGAACGTAATAGAAAAAGAAAACAATTTTATTGTTGAATAAGCATCAAACCAAGATGGGATGTGTATCACAGACAATCCACTAAGAAATTGCAAAGACAGAAACAAATCTCACTCTGTTATACAGTCAAGCAGACTCAACCCATTACAAAAATGTTCTCTAGGAAAACAATAACTAGTCCTCAATAACAAGAGGGCTTAACAGCACCATTTGTCACCCATAGTTCATCCTAGATACACCCAGTAATCAGGGTGACCATCTGTGTTAATGGTCTGTATACAAAAGAATAATAAAGTCCTCATACCTTTATGATAGGAGGTAGTTTTGCAATTTGGGGCAAGGTACCCACCAAAGTGAGGCTCCTACACTCCCACAGAAACTGGGAGAAAGGGGCACTCTCTTCCTCAATGTTTATATTCTGAACAGATGGCCCCCAGGTCCCTGAGAAAGCCATTGCTAGGCTGCAACGTTGACAAAAGCCCTATTCACTTTCAGAAGGACTTATATGTGATATACGTCATACATGTATGATATGATTATCTATATACGATTTAAAAACAGGGAAAAATACAAGTCTCCTAAAGTAAATGCTCTGAGTAAAAGAGAAGCCTCTTATTTCCAACAAGGAGAACAAAGACTCTCTTAAATTTTTACTTGTGCTTGCAAATTAAATATTAAAAACCTTGCAGAAATAATTTTCAAACACTTTACTCATTATAAGGAATTGTCTTCTCTCATGGTGAAACTTGGAAAACTATGAGAAGATTCAGCCTGACCACCTTACGGAACTTTGGAATGGGCAAGCGGCTCATAGAAGACAGGATCTTAGAGGAATGCCAGCATCTCATACGCAACTTTGAGTCTCACAGAGGTGCGTAGAATAAACTAAACCACATCTTATTTTTTATGAGGAAGAAGCCAAATGCTATATTTTATTACATAGACATAATTTCAGTCTTGTAGGAATATTCTAAGAATTTACAAATAATAAATAATATTTATTATTTAATATATTATTTAATATATTATATTAATATATTATAAAATATTATTAAAAATATAAAATATTATAAGTTATAAATTATAATAAAATATATTATTATAAAATATAAATTTATAAATTTATAAATATATTATAAATTATATAATATATATAAATTATATATTAAATATTATAATTATAAATTATAAAATATTATAAATAATATTTTATATTATTATTTATATTTATATATTATAAATAATCGTGCTCTTCTGTAAGGTTTCCCAAATGTCAGCATTTTATGTTTGCCTTCTTTCTTGCCCTCTTTTTCCAAGCTGTTTGAAAGTGTTTTGGAGACATGCTGTCTCTTTATTCCTAAACACATCAATGTGTTCCCTTGAAATAAACAAACAGATTCTCTCACATTCCCAAAGTACGATTTTCAAAACTCAAGAAAATAGTATTGACTCAGTAATCCCCTAAACTTATTTGACCAGATCTTGCCATTGCCCCATTAATGTCCTGAATAGCAAAAGAAAATCCTGACCCATGCATCACGTTCACTTGTCATGTCTCTTTTGCTTCCTTCCATCTGGAACAGTTCTCAGTAGCAGGTGTATTTCTGATCTCAATAAATGATATACAGTTAATTCCATATTATTTTAATATTTCATCTATTTAATATTTTAATTTCTCTTTTCCTTAATAATTTGAACTCATTCCTTACTAAAAAATGTCCATGTGAATATTATCTTCACGGATCTAGGTAGCAACATGAAGAGAAATGGTCAAAGGCAGGCAAACCTGAGATGAATACAGACAAGAAACAGAAAGCTCGGGGACCCATGTGCTAAGTTAGCCGTCGCTCTACACAGAGAGAGAGCCCATCAGCAGTTTGAAGAAAGACTTAGAGGAAAATATCTTTTCCCTCTGCAGTGTTAAGCTCCTAACAAACATTAATTTCTCTAGTATTTGTGTACACAGTATCTGAAACACCCTTACATTTATATGCTAAAAAGGAAATATATTCCCTACAGAAATTCCCCCAAGCCTTCAGCCTCCACATTAAGGTAGGTGCTCATGTTGAAAGTAAATCTTAGCATTCTGGTTGCCAAAAATAAATGTACATCCACTAATGCATGTTTAATGATCTAAATAGTTTTCAATGATGCTGAGGAAAACAGGTCTCAGTAACAGAAGAGGCTAAAACAGAGGCTCTAGATGAGGGTCTTTCAAGTAGAATCATTTTAATCATCTAGATATCCTCTTTAAATTTATGAGCCTGATGGTAGCCTTCTAGGTTGATATTTTCTCAGATGTTATGCGTTAACACTTGCTACACACACACATACGCACACTGAAATGGCCCTCACCTGGCACATTTTAATTTCTTTAACTGAGCCAAATGTAGATTTTATTTGACATCTATACTTTTAGTTTGCCTTCTAGCAATCTTTTAACCAAATTCTGGATATTTTTCAAGGTTCATTTAGTCTCACCTTTCCTTAAAAGGCATGATCACCAATAATCTTGCTCCTCTATGAAATCTTTAGTGGACAGTCTGTCCCCATCATTCCAGAACTGGTTTAATACTGTTTATGTGAGTATTCCTAATCTGATTAATGAATTCTCTTGTAGGAAAGCCCTTTGAGGTCAAAACAGTAATGAATGCTTCTGTTGCTAATGTTATTGTGTCAGTGTTGTTTGGAAGACGGTTTGATTACCAAGACACCCAATTCCTGAGACTCTTAACCTTGATTGGTGAAAATGTGAAGCTCGTTGGAGGTCCTAGGATTGCGGTAACTATATCTTCCCATTCAATCATCTTACTTCTTCTAACACACACTAGGTTGTTCAAGAGACCATGAAAAAGTGTTTGTCAGAGACTTACCATTTCAAAAATGTACACTTTCTGGAACATCCTGAGTACAGAGATGTGACAAGCCTGTTTGATTAACACATCTGATAATTCTCCCATCACAAATTATTGCATCAGCTTGCCTGAGTGGCTCAGTCAATTATGCATCTGCCTTGGGCTCAGGTCATGATCCCAGAGTCCTGGGATGGAGTCCTTGCTCAGTGGGGAGTCTGCTTCTCTCTTTACCTTTCCCCCCTGCAATGATCTCTCTCTCTCTCTCTCTCTCTCAAGTAAATAAACAAAAATCTTTAAAAAAATTACTGCATCAAATGTTTTATGATGTATGGATTGTGAATCACACCAATAAATAGTTCAGTTTGTGACTTCAGTAAATTTTCACAACTTTGGCCATTCATCTTTTACCCAAACCACTGGTTATGCATCAACTGTGGGATAAGCCATGAATGAATAAGGAACACTCAGTAGAATTCACTTAGAAGAGGGAATTTAAACAAAGGAAAACTATCAAGTACTAAAAACAATACTAAATAAAATGTTAATATCCATCCTGCATCATGTAAGTTCAAAACAGTGCTACATACCAATTTTTTTAATCTTTTTTTTAAATTTATTTTCAGCATAACAGTATTCATTGTTTTTGTACCACACCCAGTGCTCCATGCAGTCCCATACCAATTTTCTATATTTGTGAGCAATAAAGTTGCTGTCTTCTAGAATGTAGGGACTAAGTGCCTTGTCAAATAGTTCCCATTTTCTCTTTCTCTCTTTTCCTTTCTTTCTTTCTTTCTTTCTTTCTTTCTTTCTTTCTTTCTTTCTTTTTTAAGATTTTATTTATTTATTTGACAAAGAAAGCGAGAGAGCACAAGCAGGGGGAGCAGCAGAGGGAGAGGGAGAAACAGGCTCCCCTGCCCAGTGCAGGGCTCAATCCCAGGATCCTGGGATCATCCTGAGCTGAAGGCAGATGCTTAACAAACTGAGCCACCCAGGGGCCCCAGTTCCCATTTTCAGTAGCACAACTGACAACGGACAATATTATTTCACTTTGGAATAATTTAAGTTCTGTTACTACAAGGTTTACTCTAAGTATAGGTGCGGGGGAACCCTGGAACAGGGAACTATGCCTATTTTTTTTTAAGTCAATTAGAGAAAGGCAATTATCATATGATTTCACTCATGTGGAATTTAAGAAACAAAACAGAGGAGCATAGGGGAAGGGAGAGAAAAATAAGATGAAACCAGAGAGGGAAACAAACCATAAGAGATTCTTAATCTTAGGAAACAGAGGGTTGCTGGAGGAGACAGGGGTTAGGGGTTGGGGTAACCGGGTGATGGGCATTAAGGAGGGTATGTGATGTAATGAGCACTGGGTGTTATGTAAGACTGATGATGGATCACTGACCTCTACCTTTAAAACCTATAATACGTTATATGTTAATTAAGTGAATTTAAATAAATTAAAAATAAGTACATAAATAGCTCAATCCTTAAAACAGAATTTTTAAAATAATTTTATTTATTTATTCATTTGAAATATAGAGAGTGCGAGCAAGTATGCAAGTGGGGGCGGGGGGTGGGGGGGGGAGAGAATCTCAAGCCAACTCCTTGCTGAGCAGGGAGCCTGACGCAGGGCTTGAACCCAGGACCCAGAGATCATATCCTGAGCTAAAACCAAGAGTCTGACACTTAACCGACTGAGCCACCCAGGCACCCAACTATGTCTAACTTTAGGTGAGGCCTTTTATCTTCGGTATTTATTAGGTCACTTGGGTGGTTAGGGACCCCTTTGAGAATCTGATAAAATATATAAAGAGCTTATCTCTCACATACATGAATATACCGAGAAACACACCAAATTTAGGCAACAGTGAAGTTCTTGCTGAACTTTCTAAGGGTTAGGGAATATTAGATTATATGATGCTTCTCTAGGGACCCTAGACACAGTAAGCTAGATCTAAATAACAAAATAATTATTCCGATCCTACAAAGAAACATCAGTTGTAAGGTGAGTGTGCTACATAGCACTAAAATGGTTTGATCTGGAATCACCTAAGAGTTTGCAGGAAAAACATTTAGATTTATAGCCTTAACCAAAAAGCCAATATTGTTTTCATGTCTCGCCTAACCTCTGAGTAGATGTGTTACTACTGGCATAATATACAAAATACTCTGGGTACATAGAACTTACTATAAACCATACCAATATCCATTGTAAGTTACCTAACTCCACTAAGTGAGGAAATCATGTTGTCCAGGCCAGTCTGCCAGCTAGTCGAGATAAAATTGAAGTCTAAATGGGGTGCTATTCTATAATCCTTCCAGAAATAATGGTGTCATTCCCACTACTGCATGTATGACATGTGTGTATTTAACTTACTTTGTTATTTTTTTATTCTTTCAGCTTTTCAATGTGTTTCCAGCTTTGGGGTTTCTCCTAAAAAGTCAGAAGACAGTACTCAGGAATAGAGATGAATTATTCGCTTTTATAAGGATGACCTTCCTAGATCATCAGCATAACATTGACAAAAATGATCCAACAAGTTTCATTGATGCCTTTTTGGTCAGACAGCAGGAGGTAATGGTGTTACCTTATCGTATTGTTTATTATCTGGGTTTAATTAATAGCATCTGGAGGAAAAATATTTCTTGCAAAGAAGAAAAATCATTGGATTCAATTAAGTTAGTAATGGTAGATTTGTACCCTACCAAGAATGCTATTTACTACATTTTCCATTCTCGAATATTTCCCACTGCTTTTCACATCACTCTAAAAAAAAAAAAAAAAACAAAACAAGATATATAAAAGACCTTGAATGTTAGCTTTTAGAATAAGTACAGCATTCCTTTTATTGCAATCTTGAAAATGTGTTTCAGTTGATGAACCAAAGAAAGATTATTTAATGCCATTTTTCTTAAAGAAACAATGTTGGGCACATTCTAATCACTCAGTCAAAAACTAATTTCCAAAATGGCAAACAGCCTTTCCCATTGTTAGAATTATTTATCTTCATTAGCATCCAGGATGTGCTTTATTTGAAAATTCTGCACAACGTCCTCATAAAAAAAAAAAATTCCACTCTTTTGAGGAAAGAATGCCAAGCTTTTTGCTTTTTCAATTCATGTTAGGTTATCTGCTATGATTGTCAAGTATAAAATTTTTTCATCACTTATGATTCCTTTACCCCTTTCAGGAGAAAGATACATCTACTGCCTATTTCAGTGATGAAAATTTGGTGGCACTCGTTAGTAACCTGTTTGCAGCTGGTACAGAGACCACAGCCTCCACGCTACGCTGGGCACTACTGCTCATGTTGCGATATCCTGAAATCCAGAGTAAGTCTCTTAAGATTCAGGGCATTGCCTGAAGGAAGGACTCAGAAATCTCTTCGGATGGAAAAAGCAGAATTCTGTGGCCACCCTGGATACCTTTAATTTATACCCTTGAGGACAGTGTGTACTTTAGTTTCCTTTGGACATAAGAAAGTAGATTTTGCTCTCCAAGTTTCCTGAGACGATCTACAGGTGTCACTCTTTGCAGGTGTCACTCCATGCAGGTCCCCAGCGGGGCCTCAGGAATAGAGATCTAGGAGTGCAAGCAGTGCGGAAAAAAATGGGTCAGAAACTCAGAGAGCATTTTGATTTTCACATGGAAGGAAAACTGAGAAAATTGTTCTGATATCTCTCCCCCCACCTCTAATCAGTGCATTTTATCCAGAAAAGGTCTGTGATGAGATCACCAAAGTTGTGGGGTCAGCCCAGCCTCGAATTGCACATCGAACTCAAATGCCATACACAGATGCTGTCATTCACGAAGTACAGAGATTTGCTAATATCCTGCCCACAAGCTTACCTCATGCAACAACCACAGATGTGATGTTTAAAAATTACTATATTCCTAAGGTAATGGTTTAAAAGGGGAAATGAGGGGAGAGGGAAAGGATGTCAGCTGCTCAAAATCACAGAAGCACTGAAATGAACCACTGAAGGCGATCTCACCTGCCTTTCTTCCCGTCCTCCCCCGCTTCTCTCTCCCCCCCTTCCCTTTTTCCTCCTCTTCTCCCTCCCTACCGTCCAATGAAAGGTAACTGAGTGTGTCAGCATATGTGTGCACAGAATAGGTGGTAATTACTCTGCACAAGGTATTACAAGGTATTATTATTTCCATGTGTTATCTGAGGAAATTGAAGTTCAGAGAGTTTAAGTGAGGTGGGTGGGTAAGGGGCCCAGATCGTGGGAAAGGCGCGCTGCCTCTTCAAGCTGGTTTTACCCACGCATGGCCCCTGACAGCATCACCCCCAGCCTCGTGTCCCTCCTCACACAGAAATATGCCCAGGCCCTCTGCTTCTCAATCTTGAGACCTCTAGAGGCATTCCTGTGCTTCCCCCTGGCAAACTGAAGTATGCATAGATCTTTGTTAAAAGTACACTGAAGGCAGAAATTGGCCTAGGATCAGAGCATGCCCATAGCGCTGATTCTATTCCTTAAAGCTTTGTCCAGTCACTGCTACTGGGCCCATCTCTGCATGAATCCGCAGGGACAACTGGTTACGTGGCTGCCCTCCCCACACCATCACTGGCTACCCTGTGCGTACCCTACAAACAGGGGGCAACATTCATCTTTGGAGTTTCTCTTCCCAGCATGCATTAAACACACTGTTGGATTGAATTAATCAGATTAGTAGCTGATGAAAACAAATACAACCAATATCAAAAAGAAGAAAAAGAGACCTCCCCCCCCACCCACCCAAGGAAGCTATAATAATGGCAGGATTTGGGTTCTAGTTCTCTATCTGGCTGCAAGCTAGGGAAAGCACTGTTACCAGAGCTTTGCAGGTACAGGGGGTCTCACATGCCCACCATGCTTCTGGCAGCTAGGTCCCTCGCTTTCACTGAGCTCCAGTGGAAATAATCTAGCACAGCTGTTCTGAGGAGGAAAAATCCACAATGCCCAAGTACATGTAAATAAAAAAGAAAGAAACAGGGTGTCTGGGTGGCTCAGTCCTTAAGCGTCTGCCTTCCCCTCAGGTCATGATCCCAGGGTCCTAGGATAGAGCCCTGAATCAGGTTTCCTGCTCAGCGGGAAGCCTGCTTCTCCTTCTCCCTCTCCCTCTGCCCCTGCTTGTGGTTCCTTCTCTTGCTGTGTCTATCAAATAAATAAATAAAATCTTAAAAAAAAAAATGAGAGAGAGAGAGAGAGGAACAAAGGAAGTAGAATAAAACACTTTAAAGCTGTTGTTTGCTTTTGGTGACTCAACAGCTGTACAGATTCATGCACTGAAACAGCTAACCGCAATGACAGTACTGCGAAGCTTTCTAGAGGAAGCTGTGATTAACTACGGTGAAGTAGTGAACACTGTCCTTAATGTAGGGGCAGGCTTTTCTTCCCATTATTCTAGTTTGAGTTTTCAGAGTGCTCTTTCCTGTATCACAGTTACAATTCCTTTCCGTGATCGTCTTGGTTGTCTCAGAACACATGGTGAGCTGTGGAAGGGTGGGGGCAACTGATTTTTGAGAATTTGCTTTGATGGGCTTGTTTAGTCTAGCTTGTCCCCTGTCACAGTCCCTGGAGGTAAGGGTCTGTTCTACATACTGCTGCATCTGAGGCTCACCAGTCACCCCATGAGGGTTATTTAATTCCCTTCATATAAATGTAGAAACTGGGATATAGCAAGAGTTAAATCATGTGCCATTATCTCATAGCAAACACAGGACTAAGTAAAGAATGTTTCCACTTCTACGTCCAAAGCTTGTGTTTTTTAGGAGGTACTAAATAAAAAAGTGGTTGAGTAAGTGAATGTTCTACACCAACCCCAAGCCCCTCTACTTCCCGTTCTTCCAGATTCTTCCAGAACACACCGCTTCTGAAAAATTACCAACGGGACTTTCACACATTTTTCAAGAGTCGCTTTTTAAAGAAGGAATACAATCTCTGTCATTAATAGCACTTCTGTTTCTAGGGCACCGAGGTCATCACTTTGCTGACCTCTGTACTTCGGGACCAAACACAATGGGAAAAGCCAGACACATTTAATCCCGAGCATTTCCTGACTTCCACTGGAAAGTTTGTCAAGAAAGACGCTTTCATGCCTTTTTCAGCGGGTAAGGTCTCCACCTTTGAGACAGGTGGTTTGAGAAATCTGGAGAGATTTGGCCTTGTCTGATGACTGTACTTAGGTTTTGTATTTTTGTGTGTGTGTGTGTGGCACTAAACGTCAGAAATATGAGAGAGTGGAAAGGGCCTTTGCTCCCCAGGCGTTAAATTGGCTGTAAGACATTAGGCATTGGAATGGCATTTTCTTAGGTAGTCCCTGAAGATTCCTTGTAGCTGAAGCTAAGGTAGAGCCTTGAGAATTTGAGGAGAACGTTAAGCATGGGGACAGTGGATATCCCACTTCACTCCAACCAGAAAAGCTTTGCTTGACTGATTGATTGACTGATTGATTGATTTGACTCCATGCAGAGTGCGAAGCCCACTGCAGGGTTTGAACTCAGCTCCCCGAGGACCAAGCGTTGGTGGCCTGACTAAGCCAACCAGGCACCCCTGAAAAGCTTTGCTTTAATATGTACAAATGCGAGTGTTACTCTTAGAATTTCTTGGGTAGGGGAGGAGAAATTCTTGGTAGAATTTCTTAGGGAAGAGAGAGGAGCTTTCCACTAGAGTACATTTTGGAATCCAGGGAACTAAATGAATTTACTCTATAATTTTCTGGCTTCTTAAGAACCTGAAATGAATTCTCTATTCCTAGAAAAGAATCTTAGCAAAACTACAGCATAAGCAGTTTGTCACCTTGTGCCTTTCCACTTACACAAACAATAGGTTAGCATTCACTCCATATACCCATTCAGGGATAGGTAAACAGCAGACACCCAAAGAATAGACTTTTCTTACCTATTGATAACTAAGGAATACAGAGAGACACAAAGTACAATGCATTCTTTGAATTTTTACACACAAACAGACATAGGATGATATACGAGAAAACAGCACATGTATTAATGACTTCTACTTTAAATAAAAACATAATATCACATCTGGAACTGGAGTTAAAGGAAATGAAAAATAATCCACATGTAATTCATGGTGCTATGAATTCGATTTTTATTATGTTTCCTTGCATTAGATTTTGAAGAAAAAAAAAAAAAGCTATGCAAACATAAACAATGATCTCTGATGGGCACTACAGCTACATCTAATTCCAAACCCTCATTTTACAAGTGAAGAGATGGAGTAATTAACCTATTATACATAATGTCATTTTTTTGCCCTAGACTCATCTATCAAATCTTGGATTTACTGATGTTTAGAGAGAAGAAACAATGTTCCCCTTGATACCCCCTTGTCTCCATGCACAACAATTACTGTTTTTTTCTGACCAACTCCAGGTCCTTCCTGGTTTCTCACACACCTGGGCTTAGAGGCTTCTTTGGACTCTGAGACAAGCAGCGAATAGTCCAGATTCTTGCAGAGTGGCCCATCTTCAAACAAGTTTGGCAAAGTATACCTCAGGAATTCCAAACATCTCCAGATATACTGTGTGTGTGTGTGTGTGTTTCCTACTTTAGTAAATCTAGGAATAGTGATACTCTGTTTTATCATAAACAGACAAATGGGAATATTTTTAAAATATAACAACCACAAAACCATCACAATAAGAGAAAATATCATAAAACCAATGTGGAGTGCAAAGTCCTCACATTCATCCTTACTTACTGCATTAAGATAGACACCTTGCTCTCTGGTGGGCTTATTTGATCCTTGATCACAATCACTCAACTAATTTTGCACACATCATTTCTTTTTAAGATCAACAAGATCAGTTGCTATGTTTTCACCTATATATCCTTAAAAGTAAATTAAAACAATGCATGCTTTGTTTTGTTGGGCAACTAGACTCTTAGCTTAACTGAATAAACCTAAATATAGGGTAGATAATTCACACCCTAAGTTGCATTATTTATCATCCATTAGATGACACCACTCAATCATACATGTTGTTCTGGGCAGCTGGAAAGATCTGATCCCAAAAGCTAGATTAGGTGTTCCTTCCATGGGCTCCCTCAACACCCTATCGTAGTTTGTGACACCGTATAATATTCACCTAGTTCATGTTGGGCTCACCTACAGGGCAGCGAACCCTCCCTGAGCAATAGTCTCAGAGCCAAGCTAAATTAAATACCTGTATCTCGTTGACATTGCACATACACCGATGGAATGAATTGTTAGCTTTTATTTAATAAACATTTTCAAGCAGAGGGATGTAGTATACATTGCCTTTCACCCCTAAAAATCCTGCCTTGGTAGTAGGCATCGTGAAAAAATGCCACCCACTGCCCTTTGTGGTGTTCATGTATTTTCCGGAAGACCCATTTAACCCAAAGTGCTTCTTTCCTTGAGATGTAAAATATCTACATTCCAATATTTTTCAGAACGTTGAAGTCTTTTGTGACTCAGTACACTTGAGAGTTATCTTCCAAATTATATAAACCAACAACAAAGGAAATCTAACTGGACCCTCTTGTTTCAATAAAAACTTACCTAGAAGACTTCCTTCCTCAATTTAACTGACTCCACTTTTCAGATATCCTGACATTTTCCCCAATAAGTCATGTTTCAAAAGTAACACGAACCAAGTCTCTGTTCTTAAAACGCTTCATGTGTCTTCAGAGGCTACATAGACCCAAGTCTATGAAGACTTGGGTCTACATAGACTCTGGCCTCAGGTCTTAGGCTCCATAACTCATGTTCTATGCTCATGTCAGAGCCAAATAATTTTAGCCCTGATATACATCATGACCCTTCCACATCCCACCACGTCTTTGCTGAATGACTTCTTCTCACCCTGGGCACAAGAGCCGAGATACAAAGCTCTCATACAAAGCAGGAGGCCTCCCTGACCCTTCAAATTACATTGGGTACCTTCACTATCTGTTCTCATGACACACTAGGCTTTACCCTCACATTTTTCACACTGAAATGTTAATGTTTGTTTAGCTGTTTGTTTCCCTCATGGGGGGCACTTACGGGGGGCATATGTACTTGGTTTTGTTTTTCCAGGGCTTCAGCAGAGCCCATGAGGCCCAGAAGAGGCTACAGCACTAAACCACACATTCTACAGTAGGAGAACTCACACATGGACAGCTTTTAACTCTGACCAGATTGTGTTTGTTTTTTGTGCTCCTATGTCTCATAACCCTGCACTGCGTCTCTCTCCAGGGCGCCGGATGTGTGCCGGTGAGTCACTGGCCAAGATGGAGCTTTTCCTGTTCTTTACCAGCCTCATGCAGAAGTTCACCTTCCAGCCACCCCCCGGGGTCTCCCATCTGGACCTGGACCTAACCCCAGACATTGGCTTCACCACTCAACCAGTGCCTCACAAGTTATGTGCCCTGCCCCGGGCCTAGGCTCTGCATTGCAAGCAGCAGCCCCTGTTCTTAATGGGTCCTTCACACCAACTCCCCTTTGCTACATTTCGCCAGACGTGATATTCTGCCAAGCACTTCAGCTTTATTTAAACAGTTAGCCGCATCATTGCTAAGTGTTCTAGTGTTAGGTCAGACTGGGTTCCTGGACTAATCAACACAGTAGAGCCTCCGTATAGTCATCCTTAAGACAGAACATGTGACAACTAGAACCTTCACTTCCTTCTGTACGGTCTTTCTTTCCAACCAAAACTGTCATTTCCTCCAAGGCATATGAGACATCTAAGTATCACCAATTGGTAGTTTTAGTTGGTTCAGGCAGGATGATTACGGAATGCTTTGTCCCAATATGCCCAAGAGCAACTTCAAAACTGCAATGAAGAAAATTCAGCTTTTAAGTGAGGATCACACTAAACATAAGGTATAGAAGACATCGGTTTCATTCTATGACTCACCAAACAAGGGTGGTTAACAACGGAGAATTGCTTATGAGTCCTGCCAGTTTGCTGAGGTCGGCAAGTGAGTGCTCCCATTCCTCACTTAACTGGGATTTGCAGACCCCACTTGCCAGCACCCAGTGCCCTAAAGTCCCAGCGAGGGCATATGCAAGGCACATGGGCTGCAGAGTAACAAAATCATTGTCAGTTCCCCTGAGACACAAAGCATCTTCAGCCTTTATGAAGTCAAATGTTTCTCCACATCATCAACGTGTTTCTCTCCTGCTCTTATCTGATCCCTGTCAAAGCAAAACTGGCACTGGATAAAATTAATCCACCAAGCAAGACTTTGAGGCTATTGTCATAAAGGAAAGACACCAGAACTTCATCTGAACTCAAATCCACTGGAACACGGGGTGAGGGGAAGAGTTTTTAAATGTTGTGGTGAGTTAGAAAAGATGTTAGTGGAGAGGTTGCTCAAAGGCCTGTGACCCCTACACTGAGTTACTCCTTAATTGGCACATGTTTTTCTCTAGGATTAGGCCATTGATGTTTGCTACTTAGCCTCCACTGAAGCTGGGATCCTACCCTTCCAACAGAGACAAGGAGATAGGGTAGCTGACTTCCTTGATGACCCCATTGCAAAGGGATGGGTCCAGGTGTCCTTGAGAAAGACCTTCCTGGTGTATAAAACTGCTAAGGGTTTGTTGTTTGTTTTTTGTTTTTGTTTTTTTTGGTTGGTTGGTTGGTTAAGATTTACAAGTCAGAGGGGCAGAGAAATAATTTACAAGTGAAGTTTTCTCAACTGAATGCCCTAAGAAAATGAAGTCGGAGCCTGGAGCCAGGAAGAAGCTCCTGTAAAATTTAGTCAACCTGAGAGGAATGTAAAGTCCTTTCTGGTCATTCCCATAGCAGCATTTTCCACAGAACCTTTTTACAATGAGTCAGATGGGGGATACTCAGCTTCCCTGACTTTGTTTATCTAATAGGCAAAACCGTCAGTGACAAAGAAATGGGACCTGCTAATTTTAATTTATTGTTTGATCACATTCAAATGCAGGTAGCTGCACCTTCTGAGTTGCCCTCAGTACCTAACTGGTGTTCAATAACATATCAGTGAATTTGCTATCCAAAGTCAACATGAATTGGTAGACTGCTTTCTCTCTTGAGGGACACAGAAACAGATGGGATTAGAGAGCAGGAAATCTTGAATTTTAATTCCAACCCGTTTCGTCCCCCATGTTTGAGACTTTATGACCACATGTCAGCAGTGCCATACATGGTGAATCTGTCACTAAAAGGAAGATAATCTTTAAAACCAGTATGAGACAAGAATGTTCGGCAATAATCATAAAGTAAAACAAATAACTGATCCTTTGGTTACTCTGATATAATAATCATTTATGTAAAAACCTGTCAAGTAACTAATAAGTAAATTTTAATAAAATTGAAGTGTCTTCAACAGAAACAACTACTAAATTATACCACCCATGTAGTGTTTTGTTTTCTTGATTCACCCTTTAGTTTTAAAATAATGAAGAAAAAGTGAATTTAATGTTAACTATGTTATCTGAATCCAGTTTATGTCTGAACTAAATCTGCACTTGTCAAACAGAAAATAGTTTCCTTATTTTAAGCTTTATTTAAATTTAATTTATATTCAATTAATATTCAACTTAATACTTCCTTTTAAAATTTTATATATAATGTCACATACAATGTCAGAATTGAAGTAACTGAATGTCATGTTTCTAATCAATTGCTGTATGTAATCCTATGTAACGGCTGTATTAATGTTTATACTGAATCTTGAAATGCAAGAATATGCACAGGTTGGAAATAAAAAGTGCACTCTGAGTGAGTTCAGGAGATTCGGAACCCTTAGGAATTTATTCTCAAAATGAACAGATGTAGTTGATTCCGCATGTATGTGAGAGAGATATTAGAGGGAAAACAGGGAAGAGATTTTTAAATTATCTTCCCTATAGGGGTGCCTGGGTGGCTCAGCTGGTTGAGCATCCAACTCTTCGTTCGGGCTCAGGTCATGATCTCAGTGTTGTGAGAGCTATCAAGTCCCCTTTTGGACTCCACACTGGGTTTGAAACCTGCTTGGGTTTCTCTTTCTCACTCTCCCTCTGCCTCTACCCCCCCCCCAACCCCAAAATTCAAAAAATAATAATAAAATTATCTTCCCCATTTAAAAAAAAGGAAAAGAAAAATTTTAACATGTTACTTTCAAGCTTACATCTCTACTATTAAAATTCGAACAGTAATCAGGAAGTTTTAAGAATTTAAATCAACCAAAAAAAAAAAAGTATTTAGATCAACAAGAGATTTTTTTCAGAAAGGAGTACTTGTTGACAAAAGCAGACTTTTAGTCCAGCTTTATCACAGTTTTACGATCTCCAAAGATGACATATGGCTTATGTATTGCTCCTGGGACAAACCCTGACCATTGCCTAGTTCTTGGCATGCCATTCAATACAGGTCACAGAATCTCCTTTCTTCCGCTCCAACATTTTGATCATAGACTTATTTCACTTAAACCTTTGCACATTTTCCCACTCAGTTATATGGGGATAGAAAGACTGTATAACCTGATGTCATACTGTATGCTAATTATACTTTAATTAAAAAAAAAAAAAAGAAAGAAAGAAAAGAAAAAAGAAGGACTGAGTAGCCTGAACCTTATAAACCCAGGGAACTGGATTAATATTGAGGCTGTCATGGGAAGGCCAAAGGCATTGCTATGGCTTTTCCCTGAGACATGGAGACCAGCTGTCTGAGACAATCAATCTCTACCCAAGTCGACTATGTAAAGGTGTCCTCCCTGAAAGTTCTCTTGGAGAAGAAGAACTTGGAAGAAGAAAAGAACTTGGAAAGTTCTCATGAAAATTATTTCATGCCCATTGTACCCTCCAACCCTTCTCCCATGTAAGTTGAATTTGGGAATTTAATTATACCCATATTTCCACTGACCTAGTCAGCTTTCAAAATTACCTCAAAGTTGCGGTTCCTGAGTGGCTTAGTCGGCTGAGCAACAGACTCTTGCTTTCAGCTCAGGTCATGATCTCAGGGTCTTGAGCTCTGCACTCTGCAGGGAGTCTGCTGGAGATTCTCTCCCTCTGCCCCTCTCCCTGCTCATTTCTCCCTCTCTCTCTAAAATAATAAATAAAAATCATTAAAAACAAAACAAAAAAACCTCCAAAATAACCTCAAAGTCACAAGAATTTTTTTGGAAGATGGACATATGACTAAGGATAATCCAGTGGGTATTGAATCAGCTTTAACACTCAGGGTTTGGGGTCTGGGGCACATTGTCCAACAAACCAGCCTTAAGATTAGGCTTATGCCACCCAACAGCCTCAGTGACCACTGGGTAATACCCATGCCTAGGTAGATCACATAAAAAGCTTCTCTTGCTAGCCTACCGCCAGCTTCTCCATGGTATCAGCTTCCCATCAGAGCAGATATGAACCCTCCCTTTTTTCACTACTGTGAAAGAAACATTCTACCAGACAGAATTGAACAGGCAAGGAAGAATTTATTCAAGACTTATTATAAATAAATTTAAGCAATTATGGCAATAGGAGACAGAGACTGAACTTAGCGCCCTTGAAACAAAATGTGGGTTTCTTTTTAAGTACTAGGGCAGCTTAGTGGAAAAGTACTGGAGGACATTGTGGAGGAGGCTGGTCAATTCAATTAATCCATCTTATTGGTTAATTGATACTTATTAAGGTAGGCTCTTACCATCTCCCAGAGACTGGAAGTTAGGGACCCTGTCTTTCTTGATTACATTTCCAAGAGATAGCTCCCAGATCCTTGAGAAAGACATTCCTTTGATGAGCAACAGACAAGAAGTTGAAAGATTTACATGTCAATAAGGCAAAGAATGAATTTGCAATTCCATGTTTCTAAAGAAACCACTGCAAGAAAAGGGAGGGGAAGCAGTCAGAAAGAAACTTGTCCTGTTAAGTCAAGCTGAGGATAGCCTTAAGGTCATCTTGGTCTCTGTCAAGCTTTCTCACCACGCTGCCTGCCTTGCTCCCCTACCAAGTGCCAAGTGATGTTGCCTGACTCCCTTCCAATACCAAACCGGAGCCTCTGTCCGTCCAAGTTTGTGAAGGTTGCAGTTTCCCCGAAAAGTATTCATTCTATCTTACACTTAGAATCTGAATTTGAATCTAAAGTTAATTCCATGCCTTGAAGCTGACCAAGTCTACCATTTTGTGGCTAATATTGGCAGCACAGTGAATAAGAACTGATTGTGATTTCTTCCTCTTTGCAAAGTAAACTGCACTGTTGTCTTCTCTTCTCTTCATCTAGCAAGTTTATAAAGATTTGCCCTCCCTAATTAAAGAGCCAAGTACTATCTAGAGCTGTAAGCCTGTCAGGGTGTCCAAGAGTCACAGCCTTTGTTTTCTCCCCTGAAGCAGTTTATTCACATTCAGGCTCCGCCTTTCTCCCCACCCCCTCCCCACTCATTAGCAGAGAGTGCACAAGGCTGGCTGTCCTGACTCAGCCTGCAAAAGTGTGGCAACTGTGCTTTCTTTCAGGACTTCCTGCCCTTCTTCCCTCAAGGCGTTTTTAAATAAGTATTGTCTCCCATTCTGAGACAGTAATTCTGTACACATTTCAGAAACAATTTGAATTCCAATAATCAGTGTTTCATTACGATACTTTAGAATATTAAGACTCTCTCGAAAAAATTATATTTTTAGAGATCTCCTTGCTGATTCAGAAATCAGTATCGATTTCACTCTTCTGTAATCTCTAAATGCTTTCCGAATTCTACAAAGTATAATTTCCATGGCCTTGTTAAAGATTGTTAATGAATGGGGAACAGGGAGGAAATGAAAACTTTCTAGTTTTTGTAAGTGACAAAGTAGGATACAGAACTAAATATAGCATATATATATCAATGCTTCTCAAACTTTAATGAGAACACCCTGAGATCTTGTCAGAATGCAAATTCTGATTCAGTAGATCTGGGCTGGGGTCTGAGATTCTACATTTTTAAAAAAAAAACATTCTTAGAGATGTTCATGCTCCTGGTTCCCCCTGAATAGTATCCATATACCTTAGTTTATAATACTCAGATTTTATATATAGCTTATGCCAAGAAAATGTATATATACACACATAAAAAATAGAATAAAATACACATTAAAATAGAGTAAAATACGTAAAACAAGACGGGAAACATACCAAATATTAAGAGATTTGGGGGCAAGGGTGAATTTTTATTTTACTCCCAATTGTCTTTCTTCCTAGCTAAATATTTCCTCAAACTTTTCTGCAGTGAATACAACTTTTTCTTTTAACAGGAAGATTAGTCCTTCTCCTTTTTCATAGGCAAAAAAGCACATCAGGTATTAACAAGAATAAGAACAGCAAGTCAAATGTAATGAATCTCAAAGGCCTTGGAGGTTGTGGACAAAGGTCTTCAGAGAGGTCAACACTTGCCTAATGGCAGTTGTGTGATATTTACCTTATGGTCCCTTGAGTGGCCACGTGGCTTCTGGCAGTCCTTGCTATGATTCATCCACCTAAGGCAGTTTTAGATGGTCATATTTTTCCACAAAGTGGAGGTAAGACCAAAGAGCAAAGACCCAGACATTCTCAGAGATTTATTCATATTGGGAACACTGGGGTATCACTTTGGGTTCACTCTCAGGACACTGTGAAAGGGGAAAGAATCCTCAGCCTCCTCACACAACCAGGTTCTCCTTGGATCCCGAAAACCTGTGAAGCAAATTCTACAGGGCTTCAACATATTACTTCCTACCAGGGAGACATCGGTTTGAAGGAAATCTGTTCAGTGCGTTACAGGCAGTTAACAAGGAGGTTGGGGAGTGTTTTAAAAATACCTTTTAGGGACACCTGGTTGGCTTAGTCCTTTAAGCGTCTGCCTCCAGCTCAGGCCATGATCCCAAAGTCCAGACACTGAGTCCACATCCCCACATCCTGCTCCTTGCTCAGTGGGGAACCTGCTTCTCCCTCTGCCTGCTGCTCCCTCTGCTTCTGCACCCTCTCTCTGACAAATAAATAAGTAAAACCTTTAATAAATAATAATAAAAATGATTTTTACTTGAGATAAAATTAACCTAAATATATTTGGACTAAGAGTTAAGATGGAAAAAAAAAAGAGTTAAGCTGACTTGAACAAATACACTTTTGGCAGAAAGGAGATAAAATGAAAACTCTGTGTATTCTGTTTTTCTGAGACAACAGGGCATCAGATTTAAAATCCCAGAGGGAGAACAAACCTGACACCTAAAGAAAGTATTTAAAACTCCTACTGCCCACGGGTAGCTAAGCAGACTTAAAACCTCCTCAAAGACCCTGTCAAGCAATGTATACCTTAGGCCTTAGAATCATACGATAAATAATCACAAGACGTGGAGGTCATTTCTAAGAGATTTAAGGATGTATTTACTGATCCATTAAATGCTGGGAAAAGCTAGAGAGAAGTTTTTTCTTATAGGAATCCACAAAAGAGTCAAAAATCACCAGTTTGGGTTGTACAGAATTCCTTGTGTTGTATGCCTTTGGCTGTTTTCCTTAATTAAATAAAAGACTAATGCCTACTTGGGATGAAAGTGAATTAAACAATTACAACACAGAACTAGTAACAGCTAACTTTGAGCATTCATTATATGCGAAGTATTATTTTATGTATTTTTCGTTTACCATAATCCTAGGGAAAAAACCTTATGAGGTTAATACTATATATTACCCCTACTTGATGAATAAGGACACAGAGGCACACAGAGATTAAGCACTTGCCCAAAGTCACGGTAAGCAGTGGGACAGTTTTGAACCCAAGAAGCTGAACTTCCGGGTTAGCCTCCAGAGAGAAGGCAACCAATGATGTTTGGGTCCATGTTAAGGAGGCTTTTCTTACTGACTGCATATTCAATGCTCAGTCACCTGGGGCCATATAATGACTCACAACCAAATTTATCAAGCCAGGCCTGAAAACTGTCTGCCAAGAAGTTTAACCTCACACAAGGGCCAGGCAAAAGTTGTTGCAGGAAAAAATAATTCACTTTATGGGGCCTATATTACCTGTTCTACACCAAGTAGCTTTGAACACAAATGAGGTCAGGTGCTGCATTCCTCCCTCAAGTGTGGGTCTCATAGTCCTCCAGTCAAAAGTTCTGGTGGGACTCGTGAGCATTAAGGTATTTCTAGCACTTCCCATAAACATGAGTCAGAAAACCCAGGATGCCCTGTCTTCTTTTGACTCCTTACAGGTAAGTTCCCCTGAAGGCCATTCTCAAACCTTTAGAAGGGAGAAGATCATATTCTTACCTACTTAGTAAGCCTATGCAATTACTACGTTGTGACTTACCTAAGCCACATGACCTCGACACCTAGGTCGGCTCACTGTAAAACAGGGATATAGATTTGAGGGCATTTCAAAACTGAAAGAGCACAGAGCGATGAGTGAGGTAGGGGGTACAGTTCAACAGATGACTCTTCAAAAGCCAGCGTCCCACTTATTTTGTTAGTTCTTGCAGTAACCAAATACTCCTCCAGCCTGCTCAAGTCAGGAGTTCATCTCTAGAGGGAAAGCTTGCTCTTCACAGATCTCCAAACCAGACCACAGTACTACAGAGGTAATAAAAATGGTGTTTAATAAAAAAGAGGAACAAATAAAAAGACATTTCAGTAGCACCAGAAGAGACTTTTTTTCCCCCAACAGCATCAAGAGCGATGTATTTTCAATCCAGTTTTGAATGCAAATGTTATTAATAAGAAACAATGGACAGGAATAAGATATACAATTATTTTAGGGCAAACTATACATTATCTACCTTTAAATAACACTTATCTGCCAAATTTAAAATAGTAAAAATAAATAAAAACCAGATAAAAATCATTTTTATTCGACTGGATATTTTGGGGGTTCTAAAGCCCCTTTAAATGGCACTTAACGTTCAAAGTTAGGTCTTCTGTTCTCCCCCTCTTCTTCTCCTAGTATTCTTTCCCCCTAACATTTAATGAAAAAAAGAAAAAAAATGTGCACATCAGAAAAAAGTTTAAAAAAGGAAAGATTTTCTTGCTGCTTTATTTTGATTTTCCCATTCCTTTTTACTTTCTTTTTCAGCTTTAAAACAAGCCTCTCTCCCCATCTCCTCCCACTCTCTCTGCAGAGAGCGGACTTCAACCCTCACTTCTAATTTAGGTCCGAAAGAGCGGGGAGGGAGGGAAAGAGATCAGTGAAGCTGTATTGCAAAGTGAGAATTTTATTTCAACAGGCCCACATTTTACCAATTTGAAAATACCTTTCCTTCCCCTCTTCCGATGACTTAGGTCCCCAGACCGTCACAGTATTTAAGACACAAAGGAGGTACTATGTTGCTCACAGTTCTTCATTCTGTCTGGGGTCACCTGCCTCCCAGTGGCGCTGACCGGTCTCTTAAAACGTCCTCGCTGTCGGTTAATTACAGGCTGGCGTTCCGGGAAGAGCATTTTCTTAAGGATTATCTCTCATCCACCATCCCGCAGCATTCCTCAGGCTCCTCTTTCCTGTTTTATATCCTCTGGCAATCCAGTCCCTGGGGACCGCGAGGTGATCTCCCCGCAGGTGGACTCGGGGCGTCTCTCCCCATGCGGGAGAGCCCGAGGTTCTCCGGAGTCCTGGCGCCCACAGCCCGGCGCTTCACTCCCTGTTGGTGCGAAAAGTGATCGCGCTCATGGAGTGCTCCTCGGTCCGTGCGGTCATCTGCCCCTTCCTCCATGCGGTCCACAGGACTTCTTCTGTCGCCTGATAGTCCACAATCCGCACGAGCACCGACCTGGGTGGGGATGCAGGGTCCCGCGGCAGAGCTCTGAAGGGAGCGTCTACACGGCTGCCCAAAACTCGCTTTTCTCGCGGAAAGAGAGACGGGCAGTCGGGTTCCCAGTCGTCTCCCGCCGCCTGAAAAAGATCGTCCCCACCGGCCACTTCTTCCCGCGCAGGGTCCCCTTGAGTCCCCAACCACCTCTCTGGGTGCAGAAGGAAGAGCACTTTCTCTCTGACCCAGGGCTCACAGACCAGGTTCTCAGCCGGCGGGCGGTTGACCGGTACCCCGCCTGGGCTTCCGCTGGCCCTCGCCTCCGCTGCCGCCCCCGCCACCGCGGGATTCCCACCACCGGGAGCCAGGACCGCCCCGCGCCCCAGCTTGCGCGAAGAGGACCCGGCACGCCCCAGGATGCCAGGAGCGTCCGCGAGATTCGCAGTCCCGGGGGGCCCAGAGACCCCCAACAGGACAGGAGGCTCATTCATTCGTGGATCCTTTAAGCGGTTCACGGAGCAAACTCCCCCTGAGCTCCTCAGACCCTGGTCCGGCACGGCTTTTTTTTTTTTTTTTTTTTTTTTTTAAGGCACGCCCGCCCGCTCCGTGCAGACCCCGCCTCCTGCACCGCCCATTCTGCTCCGCCCCGGCCTTGCTCGCCTTTTAAAGACAAAAGAGTCTGACCTTCCCGCAGTCCCTCCTCTTTTTCCTTCTCACCCTCGACCCCAGCTCTGCTGCTGTGGTATGGCTCATTCTGTGCCCTCTTGCGCCTTAGCTCTGGTTTAGTTTCCACCGTCTGTTCTTCTCGGGGCAGAGGCGCAGAAGACATCCTCGCACAGCGCCCCCTGAAATGCCCACGACTCTGTGCGCTCTTCTTTTCCCAGGACGCGCCTCCCAGGTGGAGGAACAAGGAAGTGTTCTGGTTTTGTTTTATTATCTGATTTAATCAAATTCTTGTAAAAAAGATTTCATGTCCAGTCCAAATCCATCCCCATCGTGCAGCCAAGATTAGCGAGTGTAGAGCTAGGGAGCCGACTTTTTGAGAAAATGGCTTTTGGTTTGTTTTGTTCTTCCTTCGGCTTGCCAGGACCTGTGGGACAGTGGTTGCTTCTGTCTTCATATGGGTTATAATCAATGTTTACTCCAGGAAGGGATTTAGTGCTTTGGATCAAACGGAAACAAAAAACCAAATAGCTAAATGAACGTCTCAGGATTTAAAATTCTGTTGTTTATTATTATTTTTTTTTATTTTTTTATTTAGTCATTTGACAGATAGAAATCTCAAGTAGGTAGAGAGACTGGCAGAGAGAGAGGAGGAAGCAGGCTCCCCGCTGAGCAGAGAGTCTGATGAGGGGCTGGATCCCCGGACCCTGAGATCATGACCTGAGCCAGAAGCAGATGCTTAACCCACTGAGCCACCCAGGCGCCCCTACATCATTTTTTTTTTTAATTTTTTGTTTTTAAATACCCCTTCACTCCTCCACTCCCTTTGTCTTTAACCCTAGCGGTTAAAAAAGTATGTCTCTCAAATTCTGGAAAAAAAAAAAAAAGTGTGCATCTTTGGGCAGCCTTTTGGAATCTGTTCATTGGCGAGCACACTGATATTCTAGATGTTGGAGACTTCTGGGAGTATGGGACAAATATGGGACAAAAACTCTTGAAGTTTTCATTCTTCAAACTCTTGTCCAAAAGTAGGATATAATACCTTAACTTTAGTGAACAAATATCCCCTGAGGATGAATACCTTACTCTGCTCTGAAAGAGCCTGTTCTTGTAGAGCGGGGGTAGCAGTCAGAGTATGGATTTTGAGCAAGCCTCCCAGTTATTCTGAGGCTAGTTCTCCATGAACAGCATTCAGAGAAGCATCACCAAAAATCTGCATAGATAAACTCTAAGCCTTTTTTTTTTTTTTTTTGCTGCTTTCAAGTGACAATAACACTGCATTTTCCTTCCTTGAAGGAATATTGATAGAATTTCAATGGAGGTATATTTATTTGAGAGAAACGTAATGTAAACCACAAAATTTATTACTTTTTTTGTTTGTTTTTTTTGGCCTTTGGAGATTGGGTGAGGGATTAGAGTAGGGATGTGGAACAGGGAACCTTTTTACCCTGTTTACTTTCTCTCTAAATTGCCTCCAACACTCGCAAATTCCAGCCACTGGCAGGTAGTAAAACAATTTCTATACCTGGGATCTAAAAAGTGATGAATGACTCTATACCCTAGTAAGATCAAAAGAAGCTTGTTATTAATAGTCCAATCTCCCAGGGACCAGCCCCACTCATGTTGCTTATTAGATTTATAAGTAATTTTTAATCCTAATAATATAGTATCACTCTCTGTTATTCTAGTATCTTGGCCTTTAGGAGGTATACCCTCCACTGGCAGGCCTAACCCCTAATGTGTCTGTGTCCTAGGGTCTTTGGAAGTAATTAAGGTTAAATGAAGTCATAAGTGTGGAGTCTGATAGGAATCCAGCCTCCTAAGAAGGGAGATCTGCCCCTGTTCCCCACATCCCATGTGAGGACACAGCAAGACAGTGGCCATCTGCAAGTCACAAAAGGAACTCAGGCCAGAACCTGACCATGCTGGCACCCTAATCTTGGACTTTTGGCCCCCAGAACTGTGAGAAAATAAATTTCTGTCATTGAGCCACTCAGTCCATGGCATTTGGTTATAGAAACCTGAACTGACTAGTATACCAACTTGAAATGATTTTTAAGGAAGATAGGTTTTATCATAAGGATATTGTTAAGAAGAAGAGCTCACAGAGCGTCTGGGTGGCTCAGTGGGTTAAAGCCTCTGTCTTCGGCTCAGGTCATGATCCCTGGGTCCTGGGATCTAGGCCCGCATCAGGCTTCTGCTCAGCGGAGAGCCTGCTTCCCTTCCTTTCTCTCTGCCTGCCTCTCTGCCTACTTGTGATCTGTGTCTGTCAAATAAATAAATAAATAACCCAAAAAGAAGAAGAAGAAGAAGAAGAAGAAGAAGAAGAAGAAGAAGAAGAAGAAGAAGAAGAAGGAGAGGAGGAGCTCACAGATCTGCTGGAAAAGTAGAAGGGCTGACTTTAAAATGAGTAGCAATCCAAGCTGTTTCAGAAGGGTAGGAAGTTGGCGCTGTAAGAACATATGCATTGCTGGATTGAATGAACACCTCTCTCACTTGTCCTTGGGGCATTTACTCAGGAGTCAAATTCTCATTCAGAAGTACCCAACTGGCTGAGTTTATGCAATTTACTTACCCCTTGACAATATAGGACAGTAAAAGGAAAGATAGAGTCAAAGGAGTCTTTGGGGGCTCCCTCAGCTTCTACAGTGGAAAAAGCAAACAGCTGGTCTGACCACCTAACAAAACTGTACAGTAGGTAGAGCTAACACTCCAATAAACAAGTCAGGGTATTGTTAAGAGGAGGTTAAAAAAAAATCATATAAATGTCTACCACAATATTATAAGCAGAATTTGGATATGAGAGTGACAAATGGAGCATTCTGAATGAGGCAACATTATGATCAATGGTGCAATGATATATATGGAGGTGTATTAGAAAATAGTTTTATTCTTGGCATTTTTCTTCTCACAAGCCTAAAACACTCTAATTTATTCTTATGGCTTCAACTGCAAACCTGTGCACTAATGATTCACAAATTTATCTCTTTTACAGACCATGACACTTCTGTACTTGTGGTAAATTGTATTATTGTCTTAAATTATTTAATTCATTTTCCTGAAAGAGGACCATATTTCCTGGCTTGTTTACCATAAGACTCACAATGCTCCCTCTATGGGAATACACTTCTCAACCCCACTGATGCTGACTTTGGCCATGAGTTGCTTCAGCTTATAGGATATAAACTGATGTGTCATCAGATGCATCTGCTAAAAACTTGAAGAGTCATTGCAAGGTTGGCTCTGGGTAATGCTGCTATCTCAGCTGTGATCAGAGATTGAGGACAACAAATGGAACAGAGCTGCAGTTGATACATATTCTAATTGTAAGGGCCTATTCAGCCAGAGCGGCCCCACCCCGGTTGAACTGCCATTTTGTTGTAAAACTTAAATTGACTTTGCCCCCCGCAGGGGAACTTACTTGAAAACAAGTCCTGGAAACCAGTCCCAGGTAACAAAGTCCAAATATAAGGGTGGGTCAGGTTAGGTGGAGACATTCAATCAGTGGGGGTGTATACTGTCTCCTAGCTACCAAGGAGTATGGGCCCCACCCTTTGGGCACCTTTTGGGCACCAAGTCTGACCAAGGTAATAGGCTAGTTCAAATGTCTACTAGAGTAAATTGTAATTCAATTGGTCACCTAGCATGACTGTGCAGTTTTCTCTGTGTGTTACAACTTCATTGGCCACCTGTGCGTGGCCAGGCCCAACCACAAGGCCTTTGCTCTATAAAAGTTAGTCTGTGAAACAGAGAGGGGTCGTCCTCTCTGTAAGGGGTAGCCCTGACTGGTCTGTTTGACAGTTGGTTTGATTCTTGATGCTTGGCGTGAACTAAAGCTTTGCTTGACCTTCTCTTTGTATCAGTCTCGCTCATAATCACGGACCCATTATTGGGGGACCCAACACTAAGCAAGAAACAGACTTTTGTTATTAAAAAAAGAACAAAGTTGGGATTTGTTTCTTACCACAGTCTAACCTAGTGAAATATGTTTCTCTTCAGTTTTCTATTCGACACACCTTCTGAATGTTCCATGGTTCCCAAGTACCTAAAATTGAACTCCTCATTTACTCTCTTAAATCTGCCCTCTTTCTCTCTGTTCTTTATTTCAAAGATTAGTAAGACTAGTGATTCTATTACCTTCATTTTCCTTCAGAAGCTACCCTGACTCCACATATATAATATTTAACCAAATGTTGCAGGTGCCACTTTTTTTTCTTTCTGTCTCTTCCTCTCTAATCCCTACAAAAATAGACTCTTAGGAATGGCATAAATGATCTTCATCATCTTACCTAGCCTATCACTGTATATAGCTGAGTGAAAACATAAAGAAGGAACAATCATACTGCTCAAATGAACACAAAGCATAGGTTTGAGAATAATGCGAGGTCATTCTATATAATAAAATCCAGCCTGGATCTTGAAAACTATCAGCCTTTTAAAAGACACTTCAATCATATGAAGCTAAGGTTTTCATGCTCTGGAGAACTTAGACTGTACAAAGACCATACTGGACTGAGTCAGCAGACTTTGGCAGGTCATGTTCATTTGGGTGAGTCTCCCAATGTCTCCAATCCTATATTCTCATCTGAAGGCATAAGTAATGTCTGTCCCACTTGCTTCCCAAGGCTGCTGTGGAGATCAACTGAAAGGATTCTTCTGGTAACATTTTGAAAGCTATGAAGCCTGAAAAATACATTTTAAAATTTTTAATTCCAGTATAGTTAACATATAGTGTATTACTTCCCAGTATACGATATAGTGACTCAACAATTCTATACATTCATCGTGTCCATCAAGATAAATACACTCTTTTTTCCCCTTCACCTTTTTCACCCATCCCCGACCCACCTCCTTCTGGTAACCATCAGTTTGTGCTCTACAATTAAGAGTCTGTTTCTTGGTTTAGCTCTTTTCTCTTTGTTCTCTTGTTTTGTTTCTTAAATTCTACATATGAGTGAAATCATGAAGTATTTGTTTTTCTCTGACTTATTTCACTTAGCATTATATCCTCTAGCTCCATCCATGTTATTGCAAATGGCAAGATCTCATTCTTTTTTGTGGCTGAGTAGTATTCCATCACCTATACATACCACATCTTCATCCACTCATCTATGCATGGATACTTGGGCTGCTTCCATCATTTGGCTATTGTAAATAATGATGTGATAGACATAGGGGGTGCATATGTCTTTTCTAATTAGTGTTTTTATATTCTTTGGGTAAATACCCAACAATGGAATTACCGAGTCATATGGTATTTTCTTTTATTTTTTTTTTGAGCTTTAATTTTTATTTTTTCAGCATAACAGTATTCATTATTTTTGCACCACACCCAGTGCTCCATGCAATCTGTGCCCTCCACAATACCCACCACCTGGTGCCCCCAACCTCCCACCCCCCACCCCTTCAAAATTCTCAGATCGTTTTTCAGAGTCCATAGTCTCTCATGGTTCACCTCCCCTTCCAATTTCCCTCAACTCCCTTCTCCTCTCCATCTCCCCTTGTTCTCCATGCTATTTGTTATGCTCCACAAATAAGTGAAACCATATGATAATTGACTCTCTCTGCTTGACTTATTTCACTCAGCATAATCTCTTCCAGTCCCGTCCATGTTGCTACAAAACTTGGGTATTCATCCTTTCTTTCTTTCTTTTTTTTTTTTTTTACAGCTTTATAAACATATATTTTTATCCCCAGGGGTACAGGTCTACGAATCGCCAGGTTTACACACTTCACAACACTCACCATAGCACATACCCTCCCCAATATCCATAACCCCACCCCCTCTCCCAACCCCCTCCCCCCATCAACCCTCTGTTTTGTGAGATTAAGAGTCACTTATGGTTTGTCTCCCTCCCAATCCCATCTTGTTTCATTTACTCTTGTCCTACCCCCTCAACCCCCGATGTTGCATCTCCTCTCCCTCATATCAGGGAGATCATATGATAGTTGCCTTTCTACGATTGACTTATTTCGCTTAGCAGGATACCCTCTAGTTCCATCCACGTCGTCGCAAATGGCAAGATTTCATTTCTTTTGATGGCTGCATAGTATTCCATTCTGTATATATACCACATCTTCTTTATCCATTCGTCTGTAGATGGACATCTAGGTTCTTTCCATAGTTTGGCTATTGTAGACATTGCTGCTATAAACATTCGGGTGCATGTGCCCCTTCGGATCACTACGTTTGTATCTTTAGGGTAAATACCCAGCAGTGCAATTGCTGAGTCATAGGGTAGTTCTATTTTCAACATTTTGAGGAACCGCCATGCTGTTTTCCAGAGTGGTTGCACCAGCTTGCATTCCCACCAACAGTGTAGGAGGGTTCCCCTTTCTCCGCATCCTCACCAGCATCTGTCATTTCCTGACTTGTTAATTTTAGCCATTCTGACTGGTGTGAGGTGATATCTCATGGTGGTTTTGATTTGTATTTCCCTGATGCCGAGTGATATGGAGCACTTTTTCATGTGTCTGTTGGCCATCTGGATGTCTTCTTTGAAGAAATGTCTGTTCATGTCCTCTGCCCATTTCTTGATTGGATTATTTGTTCTTTGGGTGTTGAGTTTGCTAAGTTCTTTATAGATTTTGGACACTAGCCCTTTATCTGATATGTCATTTGCAAATATCTTCTCCCATTCTGTCAGTTGTCTTTTGGTTTTGTTCACTGTTTCCTTTGCTGTGCAAAAGCTTTTGATCTTGATAAAATCCCAAAAGTTCATTTTTGCCCTTGCTTCCCTTGCCTTTGGTGATATTCCTAGGAAGATGTTGCTGCGGCTGAGGTCGAAGAGGTTGCTGCCTGTGTTCTCCTCGAGGATTTTGATGGATTCCTTTCTCACATTGAGATCCTTCATCCATTTTGAGTCTATTTTCGTGTGTGGTGTAAGGAAATGATCCAATTTCATTTTTCTGCATGTGGCTGCCCAATTTTCCCAACACCATTTATTGAAGAGGCTGTCTTTGTTCCATTGGACATTCTTTCCTGCTTTGTCAAAGATGAGTTGACCATAGAGTTGAGGGTCCATTTCTGGGCTCTCTATTCTGTTCCATTGATCTATGTGTCTGTTTTTGTGCCAGTACCATGCTGTCTTGATGATGACAGCTTTGTAATAGAGCTTGAAGTCCGGAATTGTGATGCCACCAACTTTGGCTTTCTTTTTCAATATTCCTTTGGCTATTCGAGGTCTTTTCTGGTTCCATATAAATTTTAGGATTATTTGTTCCATTTCTTTGAAAAAAATGGATGGTACTTTGATAGGAATTGCATTAAATGTGTAGATTGCTTTAGGTAGCATAGACATTTTCACTATATTTATTCTTCCAATCCAGGAGCATGGAACATTTTTCCATTTCTTTGTGTCTTCCTCAATTTCTTTCATGAGTACTTTATAGTTTTCTGAGTATAGATTCTTAGTCTCTTTGGTTAGGTTTATTCCTAGGTATCTTATAGTTTTGGGTGCAATTGTAAATGGGATGGACTCCTTAATTTCTCTTTCTTCTGTCTTGTTGTTGGTGTAGAGAAATGCAACTGATTTCTGTGCATTGATTTTATATCCTGACACTTTACTGAATTCCTGTACAAGTTCTAGCAGTTTTGGAGTGGAGTCTTTTGGGTTTTCCACATAGAGTATCATATCATCTGTGAAGAGTGATAGTTTGACTTCTTCTTTGCCGATTTGGATGCCTTTAATTTCCTTTTGTTGTCTGATTGCTGAGGCTAGGACTTCTAGTACTATGTTGAATAGCAGTGGTGATGACGGACATCCCTGCCGTGTTCCTGACCTTAGCGGAAAAGCTTTTAGTTTTTCTCCATTGAGAATGATATTTGCGGTGGGTTTTTCATAGATGGCTTTGATAATATTGAGGTATGTGCCGTCTATCCCTACACTTTGAAGAGTTTTGATCAGGAAGGGATGCTGTACTTTGTCAAATGCTTTTTCAGCATCTATGGAGAGTATCATATGGTTCTTGTTCTTTCTTTTATTAATGTGTTGTATCACATTGATTGATTTGCAGATGTTGAACCAACCTTGCAGCCCTGGAATAAATCCCACTTGGTCGTGGTGAATAATCCTTTTAACGTACTGTTGAATCCTATTGGCTAGTATTTTGGCGAGAATTTTTGCATCTGTGTTCATCAAGGATATTGGTCTGTAGTTCTCTTTTTTTTTGGGATCCTTGTCTGGTTTTGGGATCAAGGTGATGCTGGCCTCATAAAATGAGGTTGAAAGTTTTCCTTCTATTTCTATTTTTTGGAACAGTTTCAGGAGAATAGGAGTTAGTTCTTCTTTAAATGTTTGGTAGAATTCCCCCGGGAAGCCGTCTGGCCCTGGGCTTTTGTTTGTTTGGAGATTTTTGATGACTGTTTCAATCTCCTTACTGGTTATGGGTCTGTTCAGGCTTTCTATTTCTTCCTGGTTCAGTTGCGGTAGTTTATATGTCTCTAGGAATGCATCCATTTCTTCCAGATTGTCAAATTTGTTGGCGTAGAGTTGCTCATAGTATGTTCTTATAATTGTCTGTATTTCTTTGGTGTTCGTTGTGATCTCTCCTCTTTCATTCATGATTTTATTTATTTGTGTCCTTTCTCTTTTCTTTTTGATAAGTCTGGCCAGGGGTTTATCAATCTTATTAATTCTTTCAAAGAACCAGCTCCTAGTTTCGTTGATTTGTTCTATTGTTTTTTTGGTTTCTATTTCATTGATTTCTGCTCTGATCTTTATGATTTCTCTTCTCCTGCTGGGTTTAGGGTTTCTTTCTTGTTCTTTCTCCAGCTCCTTTAGGTGTAGGGTTAGGTTGTGTACCTGAGACCTTTCTTGTTTCTTGAGAAAGGCTTGTACCGCTATATATTTTCCTCTCAGGACTGCCTTTGTTGTGTCCCACAAATTCTGAACCGTTGTGTTTTCATTATCATTTGTTTCCATAAATTTTTTCAATTCTTCTTTAATTTCCTGGTTGACCCATTCATTCTTTAGAAGGATGCTGTTTAGTCTCCATGTATTTGGGTTCTTTCCAAATTTCCTCTTGCGATTGAGTTCTAGCTTTAGAGCATTGTGGTCTGAAAATATGCAGGGAATGATCCCAATCTTTTGATACTGGTTGAGACTTGATTTAGGACCAAGAATGTGATCTATTCTGGAGAATGTTCCATGTGCACTAGAGAAGAATGTGTATTCTGTTGCTTTGGGATGAAATGTTCTGAATATATCTGTGATGCCCATCTGGTCCTGTGTGTCATTTAAGGCCTTGATTTCCTTGTTGATCTTTTGCTTGGATGATCTGTCCATTTCAGTGAGGGGAGTGTTAAAATCCCCTACTATTATTGTATTCTTATCGATGTGTTTCTTTGATTTTGTTATTAACTGGTTTATATAGTTGGCTGCTCCCACGTTAGGGCCATAGATATTTAAAATTGTTAGATCTTCTTGTTGGACAGTTCCTTTGAGTATGATAGAGTGTCCTTCCTCATCTCTTATTATAGTCTTTGGCTTAAAATCTAATTGATCTGATATAAGGATTGCCACTCCTGCTTTCTTCTGATGTCCATTAGCATGGTAAATTCTTTTCCACCCCCTCACTTTAAACCTGGAGGTGTCTTCGGGTTTAAGATGAGTTTCTTGTAGGCAACATATAGATGGGTTTTGTTTTTTTATCCATTCTGATACCCTGTGTCTTTTGATTGGGGCATTTAGCCCATTAACATTCAGGGTAAGTATTGAGAGATATGAATTTAGTGCCATTGTATTGCCTGTAAGGTGACTGTTATTGTATATTGTCTCTGTTTCTTTCTGATCTACTACTTTGAGGGTCTCTCTTTGCTTAGAGGACCCCTTTCTATATTTCCTGTAGAGCTGGTTTGGTATTTGCAAATTCTTTCAGTTTTTGTTTGTCCTGGAAGCTTTTAATCTCTCCTTCTATTTTCAATGATAGCCTAGCTGGATATAGTATTCTTGGCTGCATGTTTTTCTCATTTAGTACTCTGAATATATCATGCCAGCTCTTTCTGGCCTGCCAGGTCTCTGTGGATAAGTCTGCTGCCAATCTAATATTTTTACCATCGTACGTTACAGACTTCTTTTCCCGGGCTGCTTTCAGAATCTTTTCTTTGTCACTAAGACTTGTCAATTTTATTATTAGGTGACGGGGTGTGGACCTATTCTTATTGATTTTGAGGGGGGTTCTCTGAACCTCCTGGATTTTGATGCTTGTTCCCTTTGCCATATTGGGGAAATTCTCTCCAATAATTCTCTCCAATATACCTTCTGCTCCCCTCTCTGTTTCCTCTTCTTCTGGAATCCCAATTATTCTAATGTTGTTTCGTCTTATGGTGTCACTTATCTCTCGAATTCTCCCCTCGTTGTCCAGTAGCTGTTTGTCCCTCTTTTGCTCAGCTTCTTTATTCTCTGTCATTTGGTCTTCTATATCGCTAATTCTTTCTTCTGCCTCATTTATCCTAGCAGTGAGAGCCTCCATTTTTTATTGCACCTCATTAATAGCTTTTTTGATTTCAACTTGGTTAGATTTTAGTTCTTTTATTTCTCCAGAAAGGGCTTTTATATCTCCCGAGAGGGTTGTTTTAATATCTTCCATGCCTTTTTCAAGCCCGGCTAGAACCTTGAGAATCATCATTCTGAACTCTATATCTGACATATTACCAATGTCTGTATTGATTAGGTCCCTAGCCTTTGGTACTGCCTCTTGTTCTTTTTTTTGTTGTGAATTTTTCCACCTTGTCATTTTGTCCAGATAAGAGTTTATGAAGGAGCAAGTAAAATACTAAAAGGGTGGCAACAACCCCAGGAAAATATGCTTTATCCAAATCAGAAGAGATCCCGAATTGTGAGGGGGGAGAAAGGGGATAAAAAGGGGTTCAGAAAGAAAGAAAAAAAAAAAAGAAACTATTAAAAAAAAGAAAGCCAATAAAGAAAAAATATAAAAAGAGGAAAAGAATATATATATTAGATAAACTATTTAAAAAACTTTAAAAAAAGAAAATGGTAAAAGTTAAAAAAATTCAGCAGAAGAAGAGAAAAAGAAAAAAAAATTGAAAAAGAAAAAAAAATTAAATTAACTGCAAGGCTAAAAAATCATGGGGAGAAAGCCATGAGTTCCGTGCTTTGCTTTCTTCTCCTCTGGAATTCCGCCGCTCTCCTTGGTAGGTGAACTTGGTCCTGGCTGGGTTTCCCGTTGATCTTCTGGGGGAGGGGCCTGTTGTAGTGATTCTCAAGCGTCTTTGCCCCAGGCGGAGTTGCACCTCCCTTACCCGGGGCCGCGCTGAGTAATCCGCTCGGGTTTGCTTTTGGGAGCTTTTGTTCCCTGAGCGTTTTCCGTAGAGTTCCGGAGGACGGGAATAAAGATGGCGGCCTCCCGGTCTCCGGCCCGTAGGAGCCGAGAGCCCGGGGCCCCACTCCTCAGTGCGCCCTCAGAGAACAGCGCCCAATGACTCCCGCCACCCTGGCCTTCGGCCACGCTCCGAGCTGACCGAGCCTGCGACCGGTTCAAGGCAACCCCGAGCTGAGAGTCACTCCTCGGCTCTGTCTCTGCAGCCGGCTTCCCCGTTCTAATACCGGTAAGCTCTGCGACACTCAGACACCCCCGATCCTTCTGCGACCCTGAGGGACCTGAGGCCGCACTGACCCCGCGTGTGCTTCACCCCGGTTAAGCCTCTGGAGCGATGTCCCTCAGCGGAACAGACTTTTAAAAGTCCCGATTTCGTGCTACGTTGCTCCGCCGCTCGCCGGGAGCCGGCCCCTCCCTCCGCGGTCTATCTTCCCGTCGCTTTGGATTCACTTCTCCGCCAGTCCTACCTTGCAGAAAGTGGTTGATTTTCTGTTTCTGGAATTGCTGTTCTTCTTCTCTTCAATCTCCCGTTGGATTTGTAGGTGTTTGCAATCTTTAGATAAGCTATTTAGCTGATCTCCCGCTACCCGAAATAGTCTCAGCCTGCTACTTCTCCGCCATCTTGACTCCTCCCCCATATGGTATTTTTATTTTTCATTTTTTGAGGAACCTCCAAACTGTCTTTCACTGTGACTGGACCAATTTGCATTCCCACCAATGGTGCACAAGTGTTCTTTTTTCAACACTGTTTCTTGTGTTGTTGATTTTAGCTATTCTGACAGGCGTGAGGTGGTATATCATTGTGGCTTTGAGTTGCATTTCCCTGATGACTAATGATCTTGAACATCATTTTGCGTGTCTGTTGGCCATCTGTATGTCTTCTTTGGAGAAATGGCTGCTCATGTCTTCTGCCCATTTTTAATTATTATTATTTTTTTTACATTGAGTCATATAATTTCTTTATATATTTTGGATACTAACCCCTTTATCACTTAAGTCATTTGCCCATATCTTCTCCCATTCAATAGGCTATCCTTTTTTTTTTAAAGATTTTATTTATTTATTTGATAGAGAGATCACAAGTAGGCAGAGAGGGAGGCAGAGAGAGAGAGGAGGAAGCAGGCTCCCTGCTGAGCAGAGAGCCCGATGTGGGGTTTGATCCCAGGACCCTGAGACCATGACCTGAGCTGAAGGCAGAGGCTTAACCCACTGAGCCACCCAGGCGTCCCTCAATAGGCTATCCTTGATTTTTGTTGATTGTTGCCTTCACTGTGCAAAAGCTTTTTATTTTGATGTAATCCCAATAGTTTATTTTTGCTTTTGTCTCCCTTGCCTTGGGATACATATCTAGAAAAATGTTACTATGGCCAGTGTCAGAAAAATTACTGCCTGTGCTCTCTTCTAGGATTTGTATGGTTTCAGATATCAGATTTAAGTCTGGAAAGTATTTTTAACTTAATATTTTTAAAGTTCAATTTTGTTTTTAGAACTGGGAATCTAAAGCAAAGTTCTTAATGAGGTCCTCAGGGAAATATGGAAAAGTCAAAGGCTAGAGCTAGGGAATGAGAACCAGACTCATCATCCTGGACTAGAGGAGTAAATGTTAGTAGTTATGAATGAAAGGTGGGCAGAGTGGGGAAGAGGAAGAGTGAGAATGTGGCAATTCTGTGAGTATCAGGCAGCTTAGTCCAGAGGTCTGAGATAAAATGCAAACTGAGGCAAACTTTTAAAAATGAGATAAGGTTTTAAGTTTTGAGTGATCAATATTTGGTTTCCTGGAAGAAGAAAGAGAGGCTTATGTTTACTTAATATGGAACCCAGAGACTAACTTTTAAATATATATGTATATATTTAATATATATGCATATTTAATATATACATAATAAAATTTTTAAAATATATATTTAAAATATATATTTAAAAATTTTATTATACATATACTTAAATGAAACATTTATGCATATTACCTTTTTATTCCATAGAGTGGTGGTGACCCCTAAATGATGTTGGCCAGGTACTTTGAAATTTGGAGCTAAAAGATGAAGCATGCCAGGCTTGTCAGTTAACTGCAAGGGCTGATTCATGTAGCTCTGAGCTCTGGCTGCTTACAAGAGATTTTGAAATTGCAATTCCATGTCAGCTGCCTGCATCACCCACAGTTTTAAAGTATATTCATCGTCATTCTCTCCTGTCAAAGATCAAGATAGAACACTGAGCCCTCTCATTGAGTATGACTAAGTGATTTATTAAACAGGAAATTGAATCATTTGTGATTGAGTCAGCATTTAATGATGATAATGAAGAACCCATGTTCTTTGCTGTATAACCATCCTGAGCATAAACAAAAGTTGGCCTGTTCAACACCAACCTGTAGTGTTTTCCAGAGATAATTTAATCTTGGACTCAATGTGGGTGAATTAATATTTATGAATTATTTCAAATAAAATAATCACTTGGGTTAGTAAATTAAAGGTCATGATCTTAACACCCAATCTTGATTAAGTTATAATAAAAACTTTTCAGGGGGGCAAGGCAATTTTTCTTCTCATTATATTACATTAATTAATGTACATGTGATCTTGTACATGTAATCTTATCATACCCTTGGTAAGGGTATGACAGCTATGGTGAAATCCTCAATATTTTGCATCCAGAAAGAATTCATTTCCCAAATATCTAGCTGTTATAATATGCTACATTATATCAACAAAGCAATGAGTGGGTAGAAAATACCAAATCTTGCTTAGCAAGTCTGCAAACAAGTTGATCTGGAATGTTCAACGAACTCAAAGTAACTGTTAGTAATAATCTCTCTTTTTCTGTTACACATACTTCATAATTCACTTCTCAAGGGCAAGGCTTGGGTAAAGTGGTAAAGTAGGTTGAGTTGGTCATTAATACACCCACCACCTAGTTCTACTCTGCCCTTTTCCTCAGCTCTTGTGTTAAGGACAGTCTTAAGTTCTTATTTTCAATTCTAAATATTCATTAAGGGCATGGAATTTAGCCCTCCTTCAGTTCTTTAAATTCAATTTTACTTGTTTATTTTTAAGGGTTTGTTTATTTTAGAGAGTGTGCAGTTTGTTTATTTTAGAGGACACAGCAAGAGAGGGAGAGAGAGCTGCAAGCAGATTCCACAATGAGCATGGAGTCTGACGAGGGCTGGATCTCAGGACCCTGCGATCATGACCTGAGCTGAAACCAGCCTCAACTGACTGTGCAAACCAGGGCCCAGCTCTCTTTCAGTTTAATACTCCTGATAGCTATCCTTTCCTCTGACAATGCTTTGTGTCACTTCTACCTGTTCTCTGCACTTTCTCCCCCTTTTTTGTTTTTGTTTTTTTGTTTGTTTTTGCTTTTATGCAGCTCCTTCCTTACTTTCTAATGTGTTGCAGAGGAGTGTGAGTGGTGGAGTTACCTCCTTTGACCCTGCCATGTATTAGCTGTGGGACTTTAGCAACATACCCTTTTTTTGCCTTCCTTTACTTCCCCAAAAAGTGGGGTAAGAATAGCACCAAGTCCCTAGGATTGTTGTTGGGATTGAATTAACATATGTAAAGTCCCTGGAACAGTGCCTACCACACAGTAAATTCCATTTCCCCTAGAATTAATGCCACTAGGGATTTTCCTTTATTTTGTTCCCTGCAATGCAACTATTACTGCCCTATCCCCAATACCAGGATAGTGCCTGACACCATTGTTGAATTAACTAGTTTTCTATTTCTATCATATGTATCTTTTTTTTTTTTTTTTTTTTTTTTTTTTTTGCCTTTGAAGCCTTTGAAGCCCTGCTTCCTCTTTCTTTCCTCCTTGAGGACTCTTTGTTTCTACTTCCACATTATTTGCCTTTCAGAGTCCCATCATCGACTGATGACCTAAATCGTCACCTATGTCTGGGTTTAAAGCTTTTGAGTAGAATAAAACATTGCAAATTCAATATTTCTTAATAATTACTAGTCATGGATTTACCAATGAGAAGGTAAGGAAGAAGCCCTTAGTCAAGTAAAAATGAGGATAACATAATATCTTCATTGTAATATTTTACATTAAAATATTATATATAATCAATAAAATCTTTTAAAAAGGTGAAATTTGGATTTAAATTTGTGGTGACTTTTGTTTATCACTCGTACAGTTGGAGCAGCCTGCAAATCTCCCACTTCTTACCAGTAGTTTTGATTCTACCACAATAAGTTGAAAGAATATAATAAACATCTGCTGTACCCTCTTCTTGATTTGTTGGGTCCATAATCAAAGGAGTGAGACTGATACAAAGTGAAGGTCAAGCAAAGCTTTATTTCGTGCCAAGCATTGGGAATCAAACTGACCAGTCAGGGCCATCTCTTCCAAAGAGGCGACCCCTCCCTGACTTACAGACTAACTTTTATAGGGCAAAGGCCATGTGGTTGGGCCTGGCCACACACAGGTGGCCAATGAGATTGTAACACACAGAGAAAGCTGCACAGTCATGCTAGGTCCCATACGGGTGGCCAATTGAATTACAATTCACCCCATAATAGCTATTTGCACTAGCCTATTACCTTGGTCAGAACTGGTGCCCAAAAGGTGCCCACACCCCTTGGTAGCTAGGGAGACAGTATGCGCCCCCACTGATTGGATGTCTCCACATGACCCGACTCATCCCTGCATTTGGGCTGTTATCTCCACCTGACCTGACCTGCCCTTGTATTTGGGCTTTGTTACCTGGGACTGGTTTCCCGGACTTGCTTTTAAGTAAGTTCTTCTGGGGGGGGCAGGGTCAATTTAGGTTTTACTGCATAAACAACAAAATGTCTGTTCAACCAGGGTTGGGCCGCTCTGGATCAATAGGCCCTTACATTCCCCCCCTTTTCTTTGGAGATTAGTCAAATCCTTGACTCTTCTAGTCTCTTTTCATGGCTGCCATCCTGTTTTTAATGACTCCAGTGTGATTTACCCAGAAACAGCATTTTCTTCTAGGGCAATGCAGAACACCCCTTTTTCTAGAAATAGTATGTCAAACCCTCCTCTCTTTTGCAATTGTCTATATTTCCTGCCTATACTTTAACAATAGGAGCAGCAGTGAACTCAATGAACTCATTGTTTTGAGTCTTAGCTTTTGTCCATGATCGTCTGGGTCCACTAGCAGTGGCATCCATCTCTGGGGGGCATCCTCATCCTTGGCTCATTTGACATAACCTGCACAAATCCAGGCCCCAACACCCTCAACTTCCACCGCCGTGGGGGTGGTCAGGATGACAGCAAACGGTCCCTTCCAGTGAGGCTCCAAGCCTCCCACTTGGCGGCAGCATATCTAGATCACGTCCCTGGGTTGGTAAGGATGTGGCTCCACCTCCGTTTCCATCTCAGTGTAGGCAGTTTGGATCCCTGCATGGGTTCTTTCTAAGACAGACTGTAATGCCTGCAGTGACTGGAGTACAGACTGATTCAGTCATTTCTGCTAGGGCAACCTCTTGTAGCCAAGGGCAGAGTGTATGTGGGGGGGTGTCTCCCGAACATTATTAAGCAGTGTGTACATCATGCCCCAAGGAGGGCGATAGGAAGGAGATCCACCTATCCACTGCCAGTCTCCAGAATTAGCTCTGCCAAGGTCTCTTTGAGAGTGTGGTTCATTCTCTCTACTTGCCCAGAACTCTGGGGCCAGTAGGCACAATGTAGCCTCCAAGTAGTGTCCATGGCTTTGGCCAATGCCTGTGAGACTGAACTCACAAGGCAGGGCCATTGTCTGACCCGATCGCAAGAGGTAACCCAAACCTCTAGTAGCTTTTTGGCTACCACTCCTGTCATCTCATGTTTGGCAGAAAAAGCCTCTACCCAGCCTGAAAAGGTATGCACAAAAACTAACATATCTTTGAGGAAGAATTAACTTTCCTGTTCTAGTCTTAACCCAATCCCCTTCATAGTCTAGTTTAACCCATTTTTGTAAATATTTTAAATCTTCCTCTAATGTTTTCCTCAAGTTGTCTAGCTTAGGTAAAAAAACATTTAAAGAAAACCAAATCTAGAATTTAACATCCATAAAGGTGTGTTATTAAAACTAATTTTTCTCTCTAAAATAACCTTCATTTCCAGAGATAGCCAAATCAGGACTAATTTATTTGAAAAACAAATCCAGTTTTAACAAACTTGGCCTAATTATTTACATAAGCTCAGCAAGAACATTAAGTGATCATATAGATCTTTTAGAATCTGCTTTGCTGGAACTTCTTATAAGGAATCTCTAGGTTGAACTTTTAGTAGCCTCTCTGGGCCAGAAGCCAAGTCACGTAGTTGCCATCAGACTTGCCTGTAATAACTGTCGATTTGGGCAAATTCCTCTTCCTGTGGTACCCAACATTTCATGAGGCTCCTGCGCCTACCAGGAAGTAATATCCTTTACTCACCTGTGAGGCTGCTGGGAACTCTGTAAGCAAGGTACCAGGCCAACCGTTCCAAAGAGCTTTACGGCTCCAGGTTTTATAAAGTCAGCCTTGGCTCCTTTAAGCTGTCTGGTCATATCTGAGTCTTTTTCAAATATGACATTCCAGTCAAAGCCTTGGTAAGATAACCAGTGTTTCCAATGGTGTCCTGTTACAAGGAGAACAGATTCTTATTGAACTTATGCAAATGACTGATGGCCAAGGAAGAAAGAATACTTACTGAGACCTTTGGTTTCAGAGGGTTCAGATAGAGAGAAAAGTTGAATGCCTTGATTTGTTTATAAATGAATACTTTTACATCTCTGTAAGTTACAGATAACTTATGAAAAAGTTTCCCTAGTCTAGAGGAGCAAACATTACAGAATCAGTAATTGTTTAAAATAAGACAAAACATTAAGAGACACAACATTACAATATTTCAGTTCATCTTGTCCCAAGTTACTAATTCTGGTATAGTCCGAATGCTGCTTTTCCTTCTGTAAATTCTTACCCATTTCAGTTCCAGGATTTTAACATATCAAAGACCTGTATTTGTCCTGAATGTCTCCCATATGAATTTCCTTTAAGGCGGAATTCATCTTACAAGAGGATTAAAACAATTACAAATGACAAAAACTCAGAATAGATTTGGTTAAATATCAAGTGATGACCCTATCAAAACATTAAACTTTAGGAAATGTATAGAACCTCTAGAGTAGTTACAGCATTTACCCAAATGTAACCCAAGGTTTATCATTGGTTTAGCAGTACTCCCTGAGTAACTTAGCATATCAAGGAAAAGCCTTATGAGTCAAAGAGATCTCATTTACAATTGTGGGTGGGTAAAGAGAAAACCATTTACATTTTCTTAGAAACATCTCAATCTCTAGTGAAGACTAAGTATTAACCAATTTTGAACTGTTGCAACAGAATTCTTAGAAGGCAAATTTATGAATTAGTTAAGCACAAAACATGTTTACCAACAGGTTTCAAAAGCACAAACCTAGTTCCAGCAACCAGTGCTCTAGTATTTTATCCCATTTGGTTTAAAGTTTCAGTTACCAAAGATTTGAAAGCTACTTTAACAATTACCCATTAAAACTTTGAGACAGACAATTAACCATCAGTTTTAGTCATCTTTTTGCTAACAGATTTCAACAGATTTTAACACAGATTTTAACATAAATAACACAAGCTTATTTGATCTTAAGTAAACTTTGAAGTTTCACATTTACTGCTGTTAACTCAAAAAACATGTTCATCCTAATTAACCCAACAAACTTAGTTCAAATACTGATTTACGTTCCACCTGGGCCCACTCCACTTCGAATGTTTACCTGAGACCTGGGTGGGTAGTTATGGAGTGGGAGGTGTTAGGTCCCGGGGTGGCTCTTCTTGTTTCCCAACAGTGAAGAACAAAGTGCCACCAGAAGACAGAGAAAGGGTTCCCAGTTCTAGAGTTCATCAGCTCCAAGAGAGAAGCAGACGCCATGCTTTCCCGCCAGCAAGGGGAAGGGGCTAGGCAGTCCACGTCGGGCCAGAGAGGGCAAGGAACACCCCCCAAGCAAAGGGAGTTTCAGCAGCTGCTTGGGAATATTCCTTAAAGTCTCTGTCTCAAGTTAGACTAACCACAGTTGGCTCCAGTTATAGCCAGCTATTAACACAAGAAATGACAAGGGAGAAGCCCCACATCTATTAGGAGGAACGGAGAGATGAAAGTCAGAGTCCCGTTACTCTCTGCTTGCCTCATTGCTTCAAATACAACAAACAACACAACAGACAACAAAAAGACAAGACAAAAACTACCGCAGATCCAGCGGCCCTCACCAGAGCCTGCCGCTGGTGGGGGTTTTCTTGGCCCCCTAGAGACACTTGCCAGTGGGGATTTTTCTCAGTCCCCTAGGGACAAGCAACACAACAGACAACAAAAAGTCAAGACAAAAACAACTGCAGACCCAGCGGCCCTCACCCAGAGCCTGCCCGTGGTGGGGGTTTTCTCGGCCCCCTAGAGGCAAGCAACACAACAGGCAACAAAAAGACAAGATAAAGACAACCCCCAGCGGCCAGTGGACATTTTCTCGGTCTCCTGCAACCAACTGCTGGTGGGGATTTTCTCGGTCCTCTGACCGCCTAGGGGGACTTGAAACCCTAGATGATCTACCAGAAGAGGGATGGGGCATCCCCGCATCCACTCTAGCCCTGGGGAGCATGGCTGCATCCAGCTTCTCCCTGGTGGGCCATACCCTGGAGCTCCACAACCAGACAGACAGACCGGATCTCACAGAATAAAATATGGAGATCTTACCTCCAGAGGCTTTTCCCAGAAATTATGATGCTGGCTCAGTTCTCATCATTTGATCCCAGATGAGCCTCCAATGTTGGGTCCTTAATCAAAGGAGCAAACTGATACAAAGCAAAGGTCAAGTGAAGCTTTATTTCATGCCAAGCACTGGGAATCAAACTGACCAGTCAGGGCCATCTCTTCCAAAGAGGCGACCCCTCCCTACCTTACAGATAACTTTTATAGAGCAAAGGCCATGTGGTTGGGCCTGGCCACACACAGGTGGCCAATGAGATTGTAACACACAGAGAAAGCTGCACAGTCATGCTAGGTCCCACATGGGTGGCCAATTGAATTACAATTCACCCCATAGTAGCTATTTGAACTACCCTATCACCTTGGTCAGAGCTGGCACCAAAAAGGTGCCCAAAAGGTGGGGCCCACACCCCTTGGTAGCTAGGGGGACAGTATGCGCCCCCACTGATTGGATGTCTCCACCTGACCTGACTCATCCCTTCATTTTGGCTATTATCTCCACCTGACCTGACATGCTCTTGTACTTGGGCTTTGTTACCTGGGACTGGTTTCCCAGACTTGCTTTTAAGTAAGTTCCTGGAGGGAGGGGGCAAGGTCAATTTAAGTTTTACTGCATAAACAACAAAATGGCTGTTCACCCGAGGTGGGGCCACTCTGGATCAATAGGCCCTTACAGATTCACTAATATTTTATCATATTTGATCTCTCTTTCTATGAGCTAAATATTTTTTACATCCCAAATTCATACATTATTTAAAAAGCAAAATTATGTAAGTGGGATATATTCAGGGAAGTCTTATCCTCACTTCTATCTCCATTACTTAGAGGTTACTTAAAAAAATTTAGTTCTTGGTTTAATTTTCCTGTGTTTCTGTTTGCAAAATAAGCAGAGGTCTGTGTTGATATATACTACTTTTCTCATTCTTTCCCCCTTGTGTGGTATAAATTGTGAATAGTTTCTCTTCATTTGTGTTTGATTATTTATCAAACTTATCAATTTTTCTTGCATTACTTCTGAATCTGGAGTTTCTAAATTTCGTAAGATTTTTCTCACATCCAGGTGAAAAGGAAACTAAACCATGTTTTCTAGTATTTGTATCACTTTTCTTTTAAAAAGTCTACTTATTTATTTATGTATTTATTTCAGATCAGTTTGAAATTTATTCTGGTCTAAGGTGTGAAGTATGAATCCAGTTTTATTTTACTTCTTTTCAAATTGTTATCCAGTTGTTCCTTTAAACAAATTGCCATTTATTTAAAATTCCATCTTTATCTCAGTGATTTGAAAAGCCATTTTTTATCTAGTTTTAAACATTCCTGGATACTTATGGTTATTTCTGGACCTTTAATTTTTTTTCTGTCCTGTTGTTCTGCATAATTATGTACTATTACTATAGTATAAATTATGTAATCATTTTGTATGTTTTAATATTGGTGGGGTTAATCTCCCCTTTTACTCTTTATTTTTTTCAGGATTTGTACTATTATTCTTATGTATTTATTTTCCACATAAGCCCTAGAATAAACTTTTCTGTCCCAGGGAAACTGGTGAGAGGACAGAGCAAAATGCAGAAAAAAAAAATTAAGATTATATTTATTTGACATAGAGAGAGCACAAGCAAGGGGAGTGGCAGGTAGAGGGAGAGGGATAAGCAGTCTCCTCACTGAACAGGAGTCCAAAGTGGGGCTCAATTCCAGGACCCTGGGATCATGATTCCAGGATACATGGGGTCATGATACTGGGGTCATGAAGGCAGATGGTCAATCAAGTGAGCCACCCAGGTGCCCCTGCAGCAAAAATTCCAATGAAACAACTGCAAGAATTCAAGGGCTTGCTCTTTGGGAAATCATTGAGGACTAAACTCTGACATCTAGTGTTCTCTGAAATCACTGCATGGTGCTAACCCAACATCTAATATTCCTATTCTAGTACAAGCAAGGCTTCTTAACAGTGTTTAAAACCTAGAGTATATTTTGCCTTGGAAAAATGTCAGTCTGTTAGCAAAAGAGAAAGCTGAACATGAGTCAGTAAAAGGAATACCCAGATGTTAGCTATTCCTTTTTTGTGATTTTTTTCCCCCACGCAAGGGCAGGAATAAGAAGTGAAAAAAAGAAAAAAAAATCTATTTAATTGAAAAAGAAAAAGTTCACTTGAGAAGTAAAACGACATTGTAACAAGTCTGGTGACATACATGTTTCCAGCTCCCCGAGGGACGAGGAGGTGATAAAAAGAGGAGTGTCTGAGAGCTATCATTTTCCCTCTTTTCTCTTCTTCTTCAGGTATAGTAAGGGCCACGGTGATAATAAAGCAAAGGGGATTCAGCAACTGGGTTTTATAGTTGGAGCTAAGGTTTCTATGAAAGATAGAGAAACATGGGCTATTAGAAACTTGGGACAAGGGAACAATGCTGTTAATTCTAGCAGTACTGAAATAGCAAACCATTTCATCTGTATTTAATATTTCTACATATTCATTTTCCCTACTGACATAATTTTAATGCAAACATGCCAGCCTGGAAGAAAGGAATCATCGTTGTAGTTAGTGCTATGCTGGTCCATCTTACATTCAGTTTTTTTTTTTTTTTCCTTACATTCAGTTTTATTTCTTTTCCCTGTTCCTAGTGTTTACTGAGGATAGAGGCAATGGATACAACACTTTAAGTTTTGTCACAGACAACTTAAGGAAATTTAATTCCTAGTTACTTCATGTTCTTGCTCAAAACTCAAATCACCCAACAGAAATGAGTGATTAAAAATGTAAGATGAATAGTATCAAAACTTGTAATATTAAATGAGATTCTGTTTTAGAGATGTGTAATATCCTCCCCAAATTGTACTGTTTTATCTTGCTCCCAAAATCTGAGCAGGTTGAATTCTCAGTTGTCCTTCTACATTTCCCACACTTAGGCAGAGTGAATATTCATTCTTGCAGAAATTCAAAGACACTTGCAAAACAAGACAAGTACCCGTCTCAGGGGAGCTGAGCATATAACCCATGCTGACTCCTTTCATCATCGGGTGTAGTCATGGGCACACCATGAAATCTTTGCTGCCATTTACCAAAGACTCCTCTCTTCCCAGTGAAAGCCGCCTTCAAAACTGTTTACCTATATGCTTACTCTCTTCACAGTTGAATTTGAAATAGATGCTACAGACTTCCCTGCAGTTGCTTTGCATTGTGTTGCATATGGTATTATCACGTGTTTCTTTTCCATATCAGCAAGCAGGTTCCTGGTATTCTGTAGAGTTTCACTGAATGGTTGCCGTGTATTAAATCAGTGAATTACTTAAATACTTAGTTTATTTTTTAATCTTTATGAACAATGTGTAATGAAATCCTTTTATAGAAATCTCTGTATATTTGCTATTGTACCAGGAAGATGTATTTTTATAAAAGTGGAGTTTTGGGGGCTTCTGAGTGGTTCAGTGCGTTAAGCCTCTGCCTTTGGCTCAGGTCGCGATCTCAGGGTCCTGGGATGGAGCCCCGCATCGGGCTCTCTGCTCGGTGGGGAGCCTACTTCCCCCTCTCTCTCTGCCTGTCTCTCTGCCTACTTGTGATCTCTGTCTGTCAAATATATATATATATATATATATACATATATATATATATATATATAAAGGGCAGTTCTTGGGTCAAGGGAATATGCTTCCCCCTCCCCCGCCCGGATGCCAGGCTTGTATCTGTTTCATGGATATTTCATATTGCCGTGTAATATCCATACAGAAGAGCGCATAAATTATAATCCTATAGCTTGCTGAGCTTTCCCAAAGTAAACATACTTATATAACCTACCCAGGCCACGAATCAGAATATTACCAGAAACTAGAAGCCACTTCCTTCCTTTTCTAGTTACTATCCCAAAGTGTAAGTGCTTTCTGATTTCTAAGGCTATAGATGAGTTTTGCCTCATTTTGAACTTCATATAAACAGACCTGTACAGCATACATTCTTGTTTCTGGCTTCTTTTTGGTACATGTATTTAAACTATTTGATAGTGCAATGTAAGGTTTTCATTCCTTACATATTCTTGGCCTCCCAGTGTAATTTGACACCACTGACCATCCCTGTTTTGATATTTTCTCCTTTCTGTTTCATGACATCATCTTCTGGCTTTCCTCCTATCTCCTGTCTTCCTATAGTCCTTCCTATACTCCTCCTCCCATTCCAGCACCTTCCCCTTCACTCAACCTTAAATCATCGATGTCCTCAAGGAAGTTCCAGCCAAATACATGGCTTCTGTTACCATTTATGTCCCCATGACTTCTGAATGTAAACCTCTCGCACAGACAGTTTCCCTGAGACTCAGAAATTCGACTTGAGCCCATCATGTAATAGGTCTCAAAACTCAACATTCCCAAACTGAACAAACAATTCCTTCTTCTCCCAATTGCACCATACCTGGTGCTGTTTCAGTATCTCTTATCTCAGTGGAAAAATACCACCAGCCACAGGTTTCACAACATAGACCCCTGGGAGTTACTGTCGACACCTCTCTTCCAGTATCCTTGGCGGGCATGAAATCCTGACAACTTTTCCTCCTTATTACCTCTGGTCATGGTTACTTCATTACCAGCATTCAAACCCAGGCTAAACTTGGATCATCTCTTGCATGGACTATTGCAATTGCCTCTTGACTAATTTCCAAGCAAATGAATTCTCTGCTTCCAAAAATACAAACCATTGAAGACAATGGTTTGAGTCGCTCTTTTCTCCTTGCCTTTCTCTCCTTTCTCCAGAAATTGCTGTGTGTCGTCCTTGAAAGGGTAGGAAAGAAGGTTGAAAGTTGAACAATTATATCCAACATGGTTATCTGGAAGAAAAGGTAAAAAATAGATGAATAAAGTTGTAGTGAAGTTTGATAGGGAAAAACTCACTTCCAAAACGTGCAGCCCACTGTGGAGTGGGGGTGGAGCTGTTGAAAAACCCAGAAAGCAATGAGATAAGGGGAGTCACCCCCGAAGAGTTTCAAGCTGCTTCAGAGGCCGGTTACATAATGAGCAATGATACTGGCTTCAGAATCTGACAAAACCTGGTTCTGACCGTGATGTGGCCACTTCGAGCCTGCATGAGCTTTGATGAGTCGTGACATCTCCCAGCCAGAATTCCCATGATAAGATAATTCCTATCTTTCACAAGGATGAAGTTATATCTATATCTACTCTTCAGCACAATGATCAGCACATAGTTGATCATTAGATAAACTAGAGGCACGTTATTATTAAGAATAAACTAAGGCTATAATATTATTGCCATTACCAGGCAGGAATAATCATGTTTAATCAACACTAAAGATAACGAGCATCCCTGGGGCAGAAAGTAGACCAAGAGCTTCCCAAGATTTTCCCAAGAGCTCTATGGACTCCAATTACTTGGTGTTCTTCCCTCTGAAACCAAGCATAAGTTTCCAGGTAACCAATAGTCAGGATGACCCAGGCATATATTCACTCCCAAGGAATCTTGTTTTTTTATTAAAATGATTCTCTCAGTCAGTTTGTTTACTTCTCTCAGAATAAACACCTAAAGTTGGATCTTCCTTTATCTTTGTAGTTGGGATTCACAGACCATTCAGTCTGTGCCTGCTTTTATTGTAAATGCAAGGACACAGTTAGCTGGTGATGCATATTTCTTCCTTTGCAATCATTGAAAGATATATATACACAAAAGAAATCGAAACCCAAATTAAAAAAAAAAAACTCAGGATAAAAGGCTGATGAAAATATTTATTTAATTATTTAGGCATTTAATTTCCTTTACAGAAAAGGTACAGGATTTAGTAACCAAAAAAATAGATTGAAATCAAAATGACAGCATACTGGCTCGATGTCTAACACTGATTGTATTATCTTTAAAATGTCATTTATTTTCCCCGAGCCTTCAATTTTTCATATGCAATGAGTTAAAGTTTATTATCATATCAGAATTCTGAGTTTATACATATGCATGTATAAAATATGAAAGAAATGTATATATGTATTAGTGAATCTATGAGAGTACATATATGTGTGCATCTGCATACCCACATTCACACCTATAGATGTACTTTAGATTCTTATGAGAAAGCAGATTATAGACAAGGAGCTGGAATAGGTGATAGGTAAGGTCCAGTCCTATGCTGACACCATCTGTTTCTAGCATTTAAAATGCCTTTATCGGGGCACCTGGGTGGCTCAGTGGTTAAAGCCTCTGCCTTCGGCTCAGGTCATGATCTCAGGGTCCTGCGATCGAGCCCCGCATTGGGCTCTCTGCTCGGCAGGGAGCCTGCCTCCTCCTCCTGTCTCTCTCTGCCTGCCTCTCTGCCTACTTGTGATCTGTCAAATAAATTAAAAAAAAAAAAAATATATATATATATATATATATAAAAAATGCCTGTATCTTCTTTCCTCCATCCATGACCACTGAGCACTAGGTACTTTTTAGAAATGCCAATTCTCAGGCCCTACTGCAGACTTACTGAATCAGGGGTTGTGGGGAAAGAGGCTCCGCGGTCTGTGTTGCAATCTGCCCTCCAGGTGATTCAGAAGTGCTTGAAAATGTGAGAACCACTGCACTGGAACATTCCCCAGGGAAGGCGATAGGCTTGAGTTGTAAGCAGAAGTGGAAAACCAGTCACTAAAGGGGAAAAAGCAGGGTATTCTACAGAGAAGCTGGATCAGAAGTGGTAGGAAGAGTTTAGAGAGACATTGCAGCAGGCTGGGGGTGTGTTATTTACGGTAGTGGGGAGCTGGTGTGGCTGTGACAACCCAGAGCAGAAACCCAGGCAGCAATAAGGAAGCCGTAGCCACATGCTCCTGTGTTAAGTCACTGTTCTCATGCAGTCATTTCTATAACTGGGCTGAGAACTGATGGCTTTAGAACCTTTTTCCTGTGGTGCATCCCAAAGTAAGATAATTATCCTCCTCTCAGCCATTGCTGTCTCTGGCCCCTGGATATTTCCTGTAGAACCCTGACGCAGGGAGAAGGCAGGCTTCTCAGGCTGGTGCTGCGTGTCTTCTCCAGGCCCCTTTCAATTCTTCTGATTCCAGTTGGAACATTCCCTTCTTTGCCAGCTACAGAGTGTACGTATGTTCAAGAAAAGGAAGAAATTCCTGGAGTTCCAATGGGCTAGAGGTAAACTTAGCCAGAGAAAGCTGCAGGGGTGAGAATAAGCCTATGAAAGCGACAGGGCAAGAACTCAGCCCCGAGATTCTTCAGGAGGCTTATGGATGCTGTATTGTCATCTAGGACGTTGCCCTGACAGGGGAATCCCCGGCTTTGCATCTTCCTGGCCAGTGTAAGGAACACCAGCTTGCTGTAACCTTTCCTTCGATGCTCTGGCAGGGTATAGCCATGGCACATGGTGGAAAACTGGTCTGTAAGAGACCAAGAGACCAGGTTTCCCTTGTCATCCCGGACACATACACTGGGGAAGCAAGAGATGAGTTTTGTGATATACCGGTGACACTGTTCGTTGCCGCCCCTAGACCAAGTCCTGTTGAGTAGATCAGCATCAGCAACACTCAGGTAAGTTAGTCGTGGGGCAGAGCCCTTTCTAGAAGGAAACAACATGAGAAGAAATGTGAAAGCGGGGTCCTAGGACTACAACCAGCTACTTTTCTTCTTGCACCGATTCAAACTAAGAACAATTCCAGAGGTGTATTTAGCCAACACCAAAATATTTTCAATAAATTGGAATCTATCTATCAGTTCCCACTTATGAACATCTTTCAGGGTTTCATTTCTGGCAGGAGAAAATCCTCATTATATGAAATTGAAGACTTTCCTTCTCATTTTATGCCCATTTCTTTTCACCTTCATATAGATTAGGGCAAGTATTTCATTTTTCTGTAAAACAGTTTTCAGACTTGTTGACACCCTCTCCGAAGCCTTGAACAAGTCCACATTCTTGGGCGCCTAATATTTTCCTTGGTTAAAAAAAAAAAAAGTATTAGGCTAGAACTGTATCTTTATGCATCCATAGCCAGGAAAAAAGTATAGATTGCTTAACATTCTAGGCATTTATAGATGCTCAAGAAATGCCAGTCCTGGGCACCTTGGTGGCTCAGTGGGTTAAAACCTCTGCCTTCGGCTCAGGTCATGATCTCAGAGTCCTGGGATCAAGTCCCGCATCGGGCTCTCTGCTCAGCAGGGAGCCTGCTTCCTCCTCTCTCTCTGCCTGCCTCTCTGCCTACTTGTGATCTTTCTCTATCAAATAAATAAATAAAATCTTAAAAAAAATTTTAAATAAAAGAAATGCCAGTCCTTCTAGACCTTCCCCTAAAAGGTCTGGAAAAAGGTCTAAGAGCTCATGGTATTGAGATAAAGGCAAGGATAGGAATTGTTGCAATTTCTAAGAACTGAGATGGATTACTTAGTTGAAAGCCTATGGTGCTGATTTTGCTTCAGAATTTGCTTTCATTCTTCAAGTTATCAGTATCATAAGACCATCCCCCATAACAGCTAATGTTATTCTTGCTACAATCTTTATAAAGTACACTTTGTGTTTTCTTTTTATTAGTGGTTCCACAATTAGCTGACATTCTAGGCATACTGTGGGTTCTGGCACTGGGACAATAATCTAACCACTAAGGAGGGTTAAAAAAAAATACAAGCAATCATGGTCTTGATAGAATTTCTTATTTTTGAAAATGAACAAAGGCTGAAAATCCTGAGGCAAAGAAGCCTCACGCAGAAATGTCACTTCAGGGGCAACTGGGTGGCATCAGGTTCTCTGCTCAGTGGGGAGCCTGCTTTCCCCTCTCTGCCTACTTGTGATCTCTCTCTCTGTCAAATAAGTAAATAAAATCTTCCAAAAAAAAAAAAAGAAAGAAAGAAAGAGAAAGAAATGTCACTGCAAATAAAAACATTGCTAAGACACTGTTTCAGGAGTAGTTAGTGACTATGACCTTATATCTGAAGGGCAGCATATTCAAAATAGAGTATACAAATTTGGGTACTGACTTAGGTGTTAAAGACAATATCTTCCTATGCAGAAGGGAGCAATTTACAGCAAGACCTAATTTTAAAAGACCAGACTGGGGCTAGAAAAGAATTTATAATAGCATCTCAGGGATGTGACAGTAAGATGGGGAAACACATAGCCTGGTTTCTTCAACAAAAAGTAATGGAAGAAATAAAAAATATGAAAGGGGAACCTGTATGTAAGAGAGATATTAACCAATTGCAATGTATGAACTTTATTTAGGTGCTTATTCAAATTAAACTGCTAAAATATTATGCTAATTTGGAAAATGTAATTACTAACTGGTTTAAGGAAATACTGTTAACCAAATTTTAAAACAGCACAGAGTTGATGCAGCAAGCTTGAGGCCTCTATCTTTAGGGAAGCCTGCTTGCCAGCTTGGGCCTTGGATGGCAGCTGGCAGTTTGGATTTCTGCAGGGGTCCTGCTGTTCCCAGAACTGACAGGAGTTGGCACTTACCGTGCCTACCTGTTTGTGCAATCAGTGTGGTTTATGCGGAACACCTGCTCTCCCTCTGGGAGTCTAGAAAATCGTTATGTGCTAGGCAAAGTATGCCTCCAATAAAAAAAATCCTATACGTGTTGTCACAAGTTATTGCTAGGGAAATTAAGCGTGTCCTATGTGACTCCATTGGGGAGGGTTCTGGGAAGCTTGCGACTGGTTTTCTCTGGATTTTGCCAATGCACCTTTTTCCTCTGCTGATTTTGCTTTGTAGCCTGTCTCTTCTGAGTTCTGTAGGATCTTCTAGCCAATCAATGAGCTTGTGGGTGGTCCTGGAAACCTCTGTACAGGAGTGATATTAGTATAGTGTTGTTTTTTTTTTTTTTAAGAATCCTTATCTTTTAGAAATATATGTTAAGATATTTAAGAATAATAGCATAATGTCTGGGATATTTCCTTCAAAGTAGTTAGTAGATAGGAGTATGGATGAAACAAGATTAGCCATATATTGATGAGATTTTCCTTATTCTAGTCTCTCACTCAGCCTTTGTGTGTCCTTGAAAATTTTAATAACTGAAAAAAATAAAATGAAATAAAAATAAAGTCCAGTTGCTTTATGTGACTTATAGTGCCCATTCTTCTTTAGCTTTAGTCTTGTTTTGCTCAAAAATTCCTTCAACATATTCCCTAGAAGAAAAGTTAACATTCATTGAGGTAGGTACTTTTCAAATATCATGTTTCATTTGTTTACAAAATATATGGAAGGAAGATATTTAGGTTAATTTCCCCAAAAGAAAGAAATTGATCAAGGCTCAGAAAGATTAAGCAGAAAGGAAGGTCACTAGCAAATGTCAGAGCAGGGGCTCTCCCGTTAAGAAGAATGCAGGTTACACTAACAAGTCTTCTGAAGATTGGATTCTTGAGTCAGAATTAGGAATTATTTCTTAGCTCTACAATTTACTCCTATATGTTACTTCAACTTTGTTCAAAAAGGTAATTATACAGTACTTTGTGGGGTAGTGGAAAGGATTCAAGAGGTAATGTATTTAAAATATTCAGTGTCCCGCAAATAAGAGCTCTCTATAAAATCAGTCATTTACCCACTTCCCTGAAACATGAAAAAACACTAAGCATTTTTTGGCTCAAAGAGAGGTTATTTTGAATTATTTGCAGGAGGAGCATACCAAGGAATGATTTTCCTGTGAAAATACAGGACTCCTGAGTTCATTTATTACTATGCACAAAGACACGGATTTGATTTTGCAAGAAATTAGGAGCAGTCAAGCACAGCAGAAAAAAAAAAAAAATACACACACACACAGACCCACGGACTCATATACACACAGAGGTATCTAGATTCTGTGGCCTTACTCCAAGGTACCCAAATATCCCTTAATAATACTAAATGTTTCAGGTACTCCTCTTTGTACTTCTGTATAGGAAGTCCCACCCCACATGCAGAAACTTGGTCTACGTACAGAGAACTGGTGTCCGGCAGAAGTGGATGAGGAAAACTTTGAACAGCCTTGAAGGAAGTTAACTTTACACCTAACTGCTTTGAGTTGGCAACAGCTTTGGAAACATCATGTAACTCACTCTGCAGCCCTGTATATGGAAAGACATAATGAAAAACGGTATTTTATCTGAAAACACAGGAAGGAAATTTGTCGCAGTAGTTTGTACCATGCCGCCAGTTTGCCACCTTGTATCATCCTGACCAATGTCGAGCTATGTATGAATTATTGCAGCTACTCCTGACCTGATTCTCAAACGTTGTATGGGATTTCCAGATCCCCATCCTGTTGTTTCTCACAATCATGATCTTCCACTTCCACTTCCATGATCATGAACACTTCTGATGGGAATATCCCTTAGGAATCTGGAATTGCTTGGGGGACTTTCCTGACTTCTGACTTGTCAGACTAATCCTAAACTCCTCAAGGTAAGAGAAATTGTATAGCTCTCAAAGTCTACAATCTACTCTACAGCTAGAAGCATAAGAGAACTCACATTTATTTGGCAAGGCATTCTGACTTAAAGAGTCTTCTAGCCTCTTGCCTAGATGCCCATTACAGAAACATCAAGGTATAAATTTAGCATTGGTGAGATTTCTCCTAAACTTGATTCACTTGGATCCTACTCATTGATCGCAGCTATACGATGTTATCTATAAATCTTCATTCAGTACTTGTATGTAAAACACTGTGCTGGGCACTGCACCAGCATGAGACCCAAGAATGGTACGGTCTCTGATAGAGCTCGTCACATGGCATGTTAGCTTCTGTTTACTTAGAACTGACTTGCTCTGCTTCTCCAAAATCCCATAAGCTCTATCCTTTCTAGGGGTTCTGATTAATTGAATCCTCTGGAAATTGACTTTCCCACTTCCATCCATATCTAAAAGCTTGTTTCCTCCTTCCAGTAAGTCATTTCCTATTGAAGAATACATGAATACACGAATAGGAGATCATGTTGAATAGAGTCTGAAATCCGAGCACTGGCTACTTTCTCAGGGAGTTAAGTCTAAGAAAAACCAAGTAGTTTCTTCAAGTTAACACTATTAGAAATTACAGAAGTTGTGGCTAGAATCCCACATTAGCTGACTGAGCCACCCAGGCATCCCTCCATTGCCTAATTTTTGTAGGCTTTCCAGGCAGCCCCACCAGTAACTCTGGGGTGCAAGATGAGAGACCAGCCTTTTCTATGGTAGTAGTTGGCTTTGGAGTCATTCATGATTTGGGGATGTTATGGGAAGAGCATTTAGGTGCTTTGGTTAAAATGAATAAAGATACTGATTACTTCTTAAAAGCTATTCTATATTCCAAGGAAATTATAGTTCTTACCACCAAAGCCTATAGGTGAGAGCCCACATCAGAAGTCAAAGATAATGCCTACACTGGTTACATGCTAAAAGAGGGGCCTTTACCACTATTTTAGATGCTATTAACTCACATCTGTCCCCACCTAACTTCAGGGAGGATGATGTGTCAATGTAAATGATTAAGACTGACTCATGACTAACAGCTTGGCCGGCTAGGGAAAAAACAATACTGGCAATTACAAGGATGTTATCCTAATGGTGGCTGCAGGTGCTTTGAGGAGAGTGGGTCCTCTGGCACCACAGACTGTCCAATCATTGCCGTGATTTTTCATACCAAGGAAGAGATCTACTTAATTCCACACTCGAGTAATAATGGCAAGAAAATTTTGCTAGTTCGGCTAAGTGAGTGGTAGAACCCTGTCTCACATCTCACCAGCGTAACTGGGGTAAATCTGTAAAAGTGAGAGACAGTTCAGAACTTCCACTATAACACCTTTGAGAGCATTTCCAAAGGGATGTTATAAAACACCCCAAGTCTTTAGGTAATTATATGCCTTAGTCATCCTTTGCAAGTAGACAGGAACTTCTTCTTTGTGAGAGGGCTTTAGCTGTTTTCTGCTGAAGAAAATTACCAGACTTTGTATTTCTGACCTGGGGGACTGTGCCTTCCTGTCCAATGATCAAGGAACTCACTTTCAATGCAACAATTAAACACAAGAACTTCATTGACTGTATCATCTCCCCAGTCAGCACAAGAAGTTGGAAAAGTAACCCACTGAAGCTGAAATTATCCATGCACAGTATTAGAAACTCTTCATGTAGGTCTGTCTTGGCCAAAAGTTCTTCCATTAGCATTGATAACCATGTAATTATCTCCTTGGATCTCAGATATACTCTTATCTTACTAAATCATGCCAGGATATCCAATGCAAATCAGTTAATTATCTCTTTCCAGATTCAGCTGCTTCAGAAAGAAGGAAAGCCTTCCCTATTGGCTTACACTGAAGTTTGAGTCACTTTAAAAGATTGGAACAGGAAATGATTAAAGGAATAAAGAAAAATATGCTGTGATATTACAGTAACAGTGTGGGGAAAATGTCACTTGAAAGCAGCCCAATTTAAATGGTACCTACTTACCCCAAAGGCCAAGCCTTTTTAGGAGTAAAACAAGTATTCTTAGGAAACTGTAGTACAAAAGTTGTAACTATATAAAATGTATATCTATAAATTTGTGCACTTAAGTATATAAATTATCATATATGTGAAACAGATATCATATCTATCTGATGTATATGACAAAAATGAGAAAAAGAAGACTGCCTAGTGTCTGTGCTTGATCTCACCTTGTATTTGAAAAACTTGATCCCAGTTGATAACATCATGTTCTGCCAACAGGCGATGGTAAGCCCTGACATCCTTGTAGAACACAGCATAGGCATTAGAATAATGGTCGAGGTTATCTGTCTCAGCCTGGGACAGAAGACATAATTGTAAAAACATAAATATGTCCTCTAGGTATCTCAAATCCTAGATAAATTAAGTACATGGACAGCATATTTAGATCATTCCCACTGCCAAAATCAGCCACCTGTAAACAATGGCTAGATAGGAATGTGGCTAATACACTCTGGTGAGGGAAGGAACAGATATTTTGCTTGATATACTTTTGCTTGATTATTCTTCTGGTATTTGGAAAGTTTTAAGATCCTTATTCCATCTTTTTCTAGGATTTTATTTATTTATAAAAATGGAAAGGGGGCACCTGGGTGGCTCAATCATTAAGCCTCTGCCTTTGGCTCAGGTCATGATCCCAGAGTCCTGGGATTGAGCCCCACATCGGGCTCCCTGGTCAACAAGAAGCCTGCTTCTGCCTCTCCCACACCCTGCCCCCGGCCCACTTGTTTCCCTCTCTTGCTGTGTCTCTCTCTGTCAAATAAGTAAATAATATCTTTAGAGATTTTATTTATTTATTTATTTATTTATTTGTCAGAGAGCGAGAGAGCACAGGCAGGCAGAGAGGCAGCAGAGGCAGAGGGAGAGGCAGGCTCCCTGCTGAGCAAGGAGCCCAATGCGGGACTCGCTCCCAGGACGCTGGGATCATGACCTGAACCGAAGGCAGCCGCTTAACCAACTGAGCCACCCAGGCGTCCCAGTAAATAAAATCTTAAAAAAAAAAATGGAAAGGGTATAACTTAATGGAGCCACCTACAAGATTTAAATAGAACTCTCAGAACTTTCCTAATGTGGTCATTCGATGACGTGAGCTCTTTGTCCTTGCAAAATGGGGCAGATGTCATCTTTTTCAGTCTCCCTATGTATTTACCCACATTACCAAAGTTGTTGGTCACAGGAAAACATCAAACCAGAGGAAAAACAAGTATGCATAAGTACGTATGCTTCATGGTTCTAGAGATTGTGAAACACTAAAGAAACACTTTATTGAACACATTTAAGCTAGCAGTTTTCCATGTCTGCAACTCCAAAACCAGTCAAATTAGAAGCTAATGGTGAGGGGCACCTGGATGGCTCAGCGGTTAAACCTCTGCCTTAGGCTCAGGTCATGATATCGGGGTCCTGGGATCCTGATCTGTGCTGGGCTCCCTGTTCAGCTGGGAGTCTGCTTCTCCCTCTGTCCCTCCCTCCTTGTGCTCTCTCTCTCACGCAAATAAATAAAATCTTTAAAAAAATCTAATGGTGAAATATGTACCTTATTAAGCTAATATATATGACTGTAATGGTTATAATATCCCTTTTACCCAATCTTTTCTTTCCAGTTGATGCCAACTCTTGGGTTTTCAGGGGGTGTTTGTTTTGTTTTGTTTTGTTTCTCTGTCCTTTCCAATCTGTACCTCTTTCTGTCGTCGGGTGATAACAGCTTTGAAGTCTGGCCACGAATCCACCACCACCTCCTTCTGAAAGGGATTCCCACGATTCATGTTCATCACTGCTCCATAAACCTGAGCCAGAGAATCCAGAGAGACAAGCCAGTCATATTACTAACTCTTTGAGTTGCATATTACTGTTCTCACCTCTTCTTATACTATATAGTTGTGGCCATGAGAAGGGAAATTATATAAAAGCACATATAGCGGCGCCTGGATGGCTCAGTGGGTTAAGCCTCTGCCTTCAGCTCAGGTCATGATCCCAGGGTCCTGGGATCGAGCCCCGCATCAGGCTCTCTGCTCCACAGGGAGCCTGCCTCCACCTCTCTCTCTGCCTGCCTCTCTGCCTACTTGTGATCTCTGTCTGTCAAATAAATAAATAAAATCTTAAAAAAAAAAAGCACATATATACAACATGCACACGTACAAACTTTTCTCTTTTTATTTCATTATTATACATGAAAACTGGTAGAAAAAAAAAAAACTAGGAAAACTCTCCCCAAACATAGGTTTTTACTGTACAGCAATGAGAGATACCAAAACAACAGGCTGACTAGATGGCACATGGGTCAATAATAAATACTTACAGAAGGAATCAGCATCTGATGTATGGATTTAGGGCTCATAATATCTTTTACAATTCCACAGATAATTTTGATGCTCAGCTGCTTTTAAAGCTGATTATGCTCTCCAAAAATAACCTGCTTAATGTAACTACTCCTTCAACCCTGAGTTACAATTAAACATCACTGAGGGTAACTCCCCTCCCCAAAAAAGTCCCCTGCCTTTCAGATTTGATGGAGGAAGTCTCTCTAAGCATTCCCTGACCTGAGGGTCATGACTATGTATTATTCATTGCTACGTACATGGAGTCTGACATAGTGGATCATCTGGTTGTTGACTAAACAATACTGAGTATTAGAATTCTGACCTGTGCCCTTTCATATTTCTTTTCTCCACTTAGAATCAAAGATGCCTGCCCTATAAAACAACCTTCATATGCCAGGGGTTCTTATAGAGAAGAAGTTATGGTGGTAACGAGGAGAGTGAGTTACAGGCTAGTGTTCTTAGCAGCACTTTCATCATAGATAGAAACTGAAAACAATCTAAGTGTCCATCAGCAGTGGGAAAAAATGAATAAATTGTGGCACATTCATAGTATATATTACAAAACAGAAACTTAATGGTAATCAAAAGAAGGTAGATACAAAAAGACATACTATGTGATTCAATTTACATTATATTCAGAAAAGACAAAACGACATTATGGTTTTAGAAGTCAGGATACTGGTTCCTTTTGGAGAGCTGGGAAAGATAATGTTTGGAAAAGAGCACTGGGGGGCTGGGGAGAAATCGTGTCTGAAGTAATGTTCTTTCTTGATTGGAGCGTAAGTTATACAAGTATTTGCTCTATGAAAATTCATTGAGCTGCATAATTATGTTATGTGCTCCTTCTAGTACGTGTTATACTTCAGTGAAAACCAATTTAAATTATAGGGGCATTAGAAACTACATTTTACTTCTTATATCACATCATGATTCAAATCATGCACCTCAATACCTAGAACATTATTCAACTCTCTTCTCTCTTTTCCAATCTGGGACTTCACTCAAATCTTCTTATAGAATGTATCTTTCCTAATTTGGTCTGGCTAATACTAATGTGTGACATGGATCACACTTAGTGAAAATCCGAGAACTAAATCAACCTGGAAGGGTCATGCTTGCTCTGTTTAATTGTTAAATTTTGGGGATGCTGATCTTATACATACATAGTCATAAATTTATTAAAGTGTTTTTTTCCCATGAAGAAACCATACATCATTATTAAAAATGGACTTAAATATGATTGCAATGTTGAGAAGGTTAAAAGGAATAAATTTTTTTCTGATATTCAGATTGTGAAAGGAAAAAAAATGACTTGTTTCTAAGAGTTTTGCAACCAACTGAAAAAGTTGGCATTGGTTGAAGACAATGAAACAAATTCTTTTAACACCTATTTATTAAAAGGGTGCGTGTTGAGAGGAGATGGGAAGTAGCTAGGGGAAGTAAGGATGCTGGAAGAATGAGCAGTTGGAATTTGTGAAGGAAATTTGGAAGGATATTTAATCACTGAAATACTAAGGTGAGGTAGGAGGGGGGATGGATGAAATAGGTGATGGGGGTTAAGAAGGAGTTCACTTGTTGTTATGAGCACTGGGTCATGTATGGAAGCATTGAATCACTAAATTGTACACCTGAAACTAATATTATACTATATGTTAACTAACTGGAATTTAAATAAAAACTTAAAAAAAAAAAGATTATAAAATATATAGCCATAGCCTCCAAAAAAATGGAGGAAGCATGGAACAAAAAAACAATTTTTTTTAAGTTTTTTTTTTTTTAAGATTTTATTTATTTAGTTATTTGACAGACAGAGATCACAAGCAGGCAGAGAGGCAGGCAGAGAGAGAGGAGGAAGCAGGCTCCCTGCCAAGCAGAGAGCCCGACGTGGGGCTCGATCCCAGGACCCGGGATCATGACCAGAGCCAAAGGCAGAGGCTTTAACCCACTAAGCCACCCAGGTGCCCCAAAAACAATTTTTTCTTTATCATTTTGATTCTCAAAAGGGCAGAGCATAACTGAAGAGGTATTTTGAAATTATGGTCAGAGAACCCAAGACAGACGCTATATAACAATCCAATAACTGAAGAAAGATAAAAAGATTCAAAGGTAAAGAGACTCTGTGTACAGAAAATGAGAAATCGGGAGTGCCAAGCAAAGCAGCTATTAACAAGAAGATGATATGAGGAAGGCATTAATTTGTGCCTACGTGTTTCATTTCTTTAACTCTTACTTCAAGCGGTGTTATGAGAAGCATTCAAAAAAATAAATAAATAAAACCAAAAACCAACAACGAAAAACAATAGAAAACCACAACCATGCAGTTTGGAATCTGAGAACTTGGATTTAAATCCGAGCTCTAGCACTTAGATACGGGGAAGGGATTTAGTAATATCATCTGTAAAAGTATAATGTAATTACCTGCTTATTCAGTGTTATTAATATTACGGAGGAATTAATGGGTTTTATAAAGTTCAAATGAGACAGCATAAAAGGTATGTTAAAAAAATGATACCCACTATTCTGATCAACTCAACTAATCTGAATTCAGAGGTCCTTGAAAATAAGATTTGAACAGGTGAGGGTTAATAAGTAATTATTTCATAACACTGCTAGCAACCAACCAACAACAGTTTATTGAGTAATTATATGGGCAAAGCCCCATGCCAAGCAGTATTCGAGGTATAAAAAAAAAAAAACAGAAAAAGGAAAAGTCAACATCCTCACCTGGGTATCTGGTAGTTAAGTTGTTATAAGAGAAGCAGTAGCCATGAAATCAAAAGAACCAGGATTCAACTGATTTTTCACTTGCTTTAGCCTTTTTTGGACTCTAACTTATTCATTTCTAAAATGGGTTAATAGTCTTCTTACAAAGTTGTTGAAAGGATAAAATAAATTGAAATTATTTGTATGCCAAAGTACTACCCACATACTATTTATAATGTAAGAGCCCATCATTTGTCTTGATGATTATATGATCTTAGATGACCTTAGATGATCTTAGATGTGATCTTAGATTATATGATCTTAGATGTGAAGGTCACCAAAACCTTTTTATTTCTCTTTGGCAAAAGAGTGGGTCAAACATTTATTCTCCAGAGTGTCCACATTCAAAATGGGACATTTTGAGTCGGACTGTCCATTTGGTACTCCTTTAGCCATATGCTCCCAAATTATCACTCAGATTTTCCCTACCACACATAGTTTAAGCATGATCCATAAGGCAAGATGACTAGATTTAATCACCCCAGTGCAGTGTCTAGATAACTTCTGTTAAAGTTTAGTGTAAATAAGGATTATCGAGGGTATGTGCCCAATACAGAGGTCTCTGGTCTCTGTCTTTAGAAATTATGATTCATTATGTCTCTTCTGGGTTATTAGCAGCCGTCCCATTTGCAGTCAAATGCTCTTACCACTGAGTTATACCCCTGCCACTTACATTTGAAGATCCATATTGTAGGGCTAGCTCCTTGGTCAAGAATTGCAACCCCCAAAGACAATGTCTTTGCACTTTGAATTTTTTTCTTCAAGTGCTTAACATATTTTAAATCTCATATTTATTTATAATCTGTGATTAATGTCTTCTTCCACAGAAGCTCTGAGTTATCAGCAGGTCCTCACGGACTTTGGGAAGACACCAACAGAGGCTTTATGACCGACAAAGCCATTAAAATAAATAAATAAATAAAGATGTTGAAATAGTCAAAAAAATTTTATGACTCCTGGACCTCAGCTCCGTCGTGAACCTAGGTCATGTTCTCATGAACAATGCTACTTAATCCATACTCTTCTGCCATTAAGGAAAGTTTAAAACTTGAGTTTACCTAGAAATAATCTAGTCCAGCACCACCTAAATTTTCCTAGAGGTCATCTAGAGTGACTGTCAAAAAAAGAATTATCACAGCCCTATCTATGCTGCATGGAATCAGTCCCTAGCAGGAGACGAGTGGGAAACTGCCTGTTCAATAGGTTTAGTAGGAAAGTCCTGACATCAGAAAAACTGGGAAACAGCCACAAGTCTGACCTTATCTCACAATAAATAAAATAAAGAAATAAAAGAGAACTCTTAATCGTAGAATACCTTGAGTGATTCGGGGAAGTAACTCTTCAACATTTTTTCCAGGATCAGTAATTTGGTAGAACAGTTGAGCACCAGCATCTTCTCCAGAACTCTAGCAATTCCACACCTAATGAGAAAGCAGAAGGGATGAGTTCAGTTTTTCCTTGTTAACGTCTGAATCTCCCGAGGAATATCCTTGAAGCCCTGTTTTCACTGGGTACAATTCGGAATGCCATTGCTCCCTCTGATGAGGGAAGAAGAGGGAAGATGAGAGGCACTGGGGCAGGTAAAGCAGAGAGCACGTGGAAGTAGAGAATGTTAATGACCTAATCCGGGAAAGAGGTGAGTATCCATGCTGGGCTAAGTCTTCCTATGATACACACTCACTGTTTGTTCAGCTCTTCCTTTGAGACAAAAAACAGTTGTAATTTCACATCTGTTTGTGTTTTCATTGAGTCTGTCTCAAGTTGACTGGGAGGTATAAGAAGGATAGGGCCCGTATCTGCTTTGTGCTCTATTGTATTCCAGCACCTACAGGGCCTGGCACAGAAGAAAAGGGCATTCTAAGTGTTTGCTGAATTAAGAGGAAGCTCAGGGTAAGAGTCTTAGGGTAAGCAGGGAAACTTCTTTTTACAATGTGGGGCAAAGATGGAAGATGTGAGTGGGTCAGGCATCAGGTGCTTACGGGAAGCCACTTGCCGAGAAATACCTAGGTTGAAGATAAAGAACCAGATGGGAGCAAAGGCTGAGACTCAGTTTTAGTTAGACAAAATTAAGGAACGAAAAAGGGACTTAATATAACGCATGCAATTCAGCCATTCGGAGGCAGTTATTTTTTTCTAGATTTGGGGACTTCCTATTCCCTGCTTTTTGTCCCTAAGAAAACTCCCCCACACACACAACATTCCAATCAAGTCTCGACTGAATTAAACAAACGTTTTTCTGTATATTCGATGCAGTAGAGTTTATCCATTTACTCTCAACAAACAGGCACTAGGATGGCAAAAATGTCTCAACTAGACATGAGAACCTGGTGTTTCTGAGACTGCAGTGAATTTTTTCCTGTACAGCATATTCCCCAGATAGAGGGCGCTACTACTTGATTTCAATATCTGGCACCTCTGTGTGACTGTAAGATACTCAAGTATCTTATGATTATGATTTAAAATCCACCATGCAACTCCATCATATTGTTTACCTGAGTCTGAACTACGAAGCATATTTCCTGTGATCAAGTCCTGTGGCTGCAGTTTGCTGAGTGCGACACCCGAGGTGTTTGTAATTCTCTCCGGGACTCCGAAAAGATACTAGGGGCAGCACCAGAAAATCAGCTTCCTGGACCCTAGTACTAGTAGTCTCGGCTGATAGGAGAAGCTTTGCAATGATTGAGTTTCCAGGGTTCAGGTTGAGCAGAGGAAAGAGAGATGTAGGCGTCATCTTTTCACACTTGTATCTGCTTGACATTTCACTCCCTCATGCTATCTCTAAATAAAATATTAACTTCTTAGCAGATCCTCATGTTAAATACATGAATTTATTCTAATACAATATTTGAGAAAATAAGATAGAATTATTTCATAGAGAAACTAATCATGTATCTCTTATTACATTTGATGCCTAGAGATGTTTTTATGTCTTGATACATAGCAAAGTAGCTAGCACAAACGGTAGGAATTCTAAGAACTTGTTGGCGACTTGCTTTATTGCCTGGTTTGTTCCTCAGAGTTCCTGAAACCACTTAGAAGTGTAGGTAAAATAGATGATGAAAAATTAAGTTTAAATTAAAATTCAGGCAAGGGGAAAACAGAGGTGTAAACATAATATGGGGTCAAGAGTGAGGCCAGCAGACAAAGCATATGGACTATAGTTCTACATATAGAGTTGATCCTTTTTATTTGTGGATTCCATATTTGTGAATTCACTTACTTGCTAAGATTCACCTGGAACCCTCCAAAGCCATAGTGATGGCATTTTGCAGTCATTTGTGGACATATTTGAGTCTCCAAAGCCAATATTGTCAGCGGATGCTGCAGAAGCTGACCTCTCTTTCCAGCTCTTATACTCTAAACAAGCCCTTTATATGATGTATTCCTGCCACATTCTTTTGCAGTGTTAGCTTTCTGCTGGTAATTTCACTGTTTAAAATGGTCCCAAGAAGCACCTGGGTGGCTCAGTCATTAAACATATGGCTTTGGCTCAGGTCATGATCCCAGAGTCCTGAGATGGAGCCCTGCATCAGGTTCCCTGGTCTGTGGGCAGCCTGCTTTTCCCTCTCCTGCTCCCCCTGCTTGTATTCCCTCTCTCATTGTCTCTCTCTCTCTCTGTCAAACAAGTAAAGAAAATCTTCTTAAAAAAAGTTGTCCTGGGCTGCCTGGGTGGCTCAGTGGGTTAGGCATCTACCTTCAGCTCAGGTCATGATCTCAGGGTCCTGGGATTGAGTCCCACATCTCACTCTCTGCTAGGCAGGGAGCCTGCTTCCTCCTCCCTCTCTCTCTCTCTCTCTCTCTGCTTGCCTCTCTGCCTACTTGTGATCTCTCTCTGTCAAATAAATAAAATCTTAAAAAATAAAAGTTGTCCCAAGCATAGTACTTAAGAGCTGTCTAGTGTTCCTATGGCAAAAAGACTGTGATGGGTCTTACTGAGAAGATACATGTGTTACACAAACTTCCTTCAATTCTGGGTTATAATGCTCTTGACTGGGAGTTCAATGATAATAAAAAATCAGCAAGTGTTAAATAATGTGTCTTTAAACAGAAATACACATAAAAAAGGTTTATGTGTTGGGATTCATGGGTGGCTCTGCAGGTTAAGCAGCTGCCTTTGGCTCAGCTCATGATAGCGGGGCCTGGGATCAAGACCCACATCAAGTTCCTTGCTCAGTGGGGAATCTGCTTCTCCCTCTGCATCCATCCCTCCCCTGCTTCTGTGTGTGCTCTCTCGATCGAAGAAATTAATAAAATCTTTAAAAGTATTTTTTTTAAAAAAGGTTTTGTGTTGATCTTCTGATAAAAACATTATGACCAGAGGCTTGCAGGAACCTAATCTTACGTTTTCCCTACAGATGGTGATCCCTGTGACCTTGCTGAACAAAACCACCACCAACAATGAGAAGCAGGGGATTTGCAGCAGGTGAGAGCACATTTTGTACTGTAAGCTTCCTGGCAGCCAACGTAAGAGAAACAAACATGATTAGTAACGTGATTCAGTTTGTCCATAAAATTATTCTCACACTCTTGGGGCACCCAGGTGGCTCTGAGGGTTGGGCGTCAGCTCTTGATTTTGGCTCAGGTCGGGATCTCAGGGTCCTGGGATCCAGCCCCACATCAGGCTCTGTGCTCCGTTGGGAACCTGCTTGAGGACTCCTCTCCCCCTCTCTCTCTGCCTCTGCCCCTCCTCATGCTCTCTCGCTCACTCTCATTCTCTCTCTCTAAAATAAATAAATCTTTAAAAAAATTATTCTTATGCTCTTTATCATAGCATTTGCTTTTCACTTGTATTATCTCTAAATGAAATTCTCTAACTTCTAAATAATCAAAACCCTCCTTGATCTGGCTTCAATGTACTTTTCTATTCACAAAATTTGCTGGGTGACAACTATTGGTGACATTAAAATCAGAGAGACATTTCTCCCATGTGTTCACAGAAGGAAGACACTATAATTAATGAACATCAGTGGACAATGTTCTTTCAGTAAACAGTGATGAATTTCCTGAGGACCTTTCTCTTACGAAGTACAACGATAGCTTTAAGGGCACAGAGCAGAATGAAGAAATTCACATGGATGCAGAAATTATATTTTTCAGATTTTTGATTTATATGAGAAAGTCATAATGACAACCATTAATTCTGAGAGCTACAAGATCAGAGTATCATAATCTCACCAATAAATTATAAATTCCCCATAATTCACATGTGTTCTAGAATTGGAAGGTAAAGATTTGTAATTCCTCTGGCTGAACTGTTACCAACAACAGACTCACTAACTGAAATCTTTGTCAAGGAATGTAATTAATTATAGTCATTCAAGTTTTAAGAGCTAAAGATTCTTTGGGGCACTGAAGTGTTCATCAGCACACAACAAGCACTTAAAATATGTTATCAACATTAATCAATGAAAGCATAACACTGGCCTGAAAGGCCTTTCTTATAAATAAATAAAATATAAGGTCTCTGCTTTTATAAGGTAACATAGCACTTACAGTGACATCTGTGAGGGAGGGAACATCTGTTAGTGAGACAGGGAATTTTTTTAAAGCTATTGTGATCTGATGCTTGTAATTACTTTTCAGATGATAGACTTTCCGTTCAGAGATGCCTCTCTTATCTGTTTCTCTAGTTGTGCCCCATCAGTGCAAATGATTTTATATTTTGTAATGCTTATTTTCTTCAAATCAAAATTTGAAATAGAAAACAAAAACAAAAAGCAAACATCTTTCCCCATAAACCTAATTATGATTTATCCTTCCTATATAATGCTGAAATTCATCTCTCCTCCCTATTTCTTCTATTTCTTCTTGCAATTTTAATTAATGATTTGAAATTTATTATTTTAATGAAGGAATGCTTACCTGCTGTTGAGAGTTCAGTTTCTATCAGGTCAGTGGTTCCTTCTTCATAAATGGTGAGTTTATTCTTCAAGCCTACTTCCCCAATTAGTCCTTAGTGGAAAGAAAAGGGAGAGAAAAAAAACAAAAAAGTACGCACACCTGTTAATAGGGAGGAGTTTATGGTGTCAGGTGAAAAGCCCCATGCATACAGCATGAATAATTTCACCCCACCCCTTCCTTTCTCTCAGATTTAGACTTACAGTGTAAAAAGCAGTGAATACTAATCTTGATTTAAAGATGGACATTTTCTGGACCCCAAACCCACTGTCTGCTAAGATCTCATGAAAAAATAAAAAGGAGTGAGACCCAGGTGAATGGGGTACAATAGAAAATGACAAAGAGGTTCTGACCTCTAATATATTTTCATATATTTTTTAAAAGATTTTATTTATTTACTTGAAAGAGAGGGCAAGACACACGGAAAGTGCATGAGCAGGGGGCAGAGGCAGAGGGAGAAGCAGACTTCCCACTGAGCAGGGAGCCAGACTTGGGACTTGATCCCAGGACCCTGAGATCATCACCTGAGCCAACAGAAGACGCATAACAGATGGAGTCACCTGGGTGCCCCTATATTTTCATCTATTTTGAAGAAATGATTTTGCTACTCTAAACTTCCAAAGCTGACAAAGGGATAATCTCTAAAGCATACACTTGTGGAATTGAGAGTGTTTTTGATAATTTTAATTCTCTTGCCCTATTCTTTTAAGTGAAAAGAGTTTACTTGCTTTCCTCAAATGGCTGCAATTTCAAGTGACATGTAAACAATTGTATGGGCATCTTGGCCCACAACGCAATACCTGAGCTTTGGAATAATTAACAGTATGAATATTTCAATAGCATGTGTAGAGTGCTTCAATTTGAAAGTGGTCACATGGGAGGATACGAGGATACTACTATTTATCTTTATGTTTTGTAAAGTCAATATGAAATGATAGGGAAAGTCAGGGCATTCTTTTTTTTTTTAAAGATTTATTGTATTTATTTGTCAGAGAGACAGAGAGAGAGAGAGAGAGAGAACAAGCAGGGGGAGCGGCAGGCAGAGGGAGAAACAGGTTTCCCACTGAGCAGGAAGCCTGATGAGGGACTCTATCCCAAGCCCCTGGGATCATGACCTTAGCCAAAAGCAGGCACTTAACCAACTGAGGCACCCAGGTGTTCTTTTTTTTTTTTCTTTTTAAAGATTTATTCATTTATTTTGAGAGATAGAGAGAGAGGGAGGGAAAGAGAGAGAGAGAATGGGGGAGAAGGGCAGAGGGAGATGGAGTGGGAGAGAATCTCAAGCAGACACCCTGCTGAATGGAGAGCCCCAACCTGGGCTTGAACTCATGACCCTGAGATTATGATCTGAGCTGAAATCAAGAGTCAGATGTTTCACAAAATGAGTCACCCAGGTGTCCCTGGGGCATTCTGTACTTGAAGATGCTTGTTAAGTAACACAATGGGTAGCTGTGACTAGAGATTAAAGTGACTAGAGAAATTGTATTAGATGACAATTACTGGATGTGAAAGGCAGACTGTCTTTTTTGATCTGGGTATATTGATAACTATTTAAAAATTTATTTATTTATTTGAGAGAGAGAGAGAGAATTAGAGCGAGTGAGAGGAGGGGCAGTATAAGGAGAGAATCTCGAAGCGGACTCTCAGCTAGGCACCAAGCAGACAGCAGACGCTGTCTGAATTTCATGAAATCGCATGTGTTATAGAATTAGAAGGTAAAGATTTGTAATTCCTCTGGCTGAACTGTTACCAACAACAGACTCACTAACTGAAATCTTTGTCAAGGTATGTAATTAATTATAGTCATTCAAGTTTCAAGAGCTGAAGATTCTTTGGGGCACTGAAGTGTTCATCAGAACACAACAAGCACTTAAAATATGTTATTAACGTTAATCAATGAAAACATAACACTGGCCTGAAAGACCATTCTTGTAAATAAATAAAATATAAGATCTCTGCTTTTATAAGGTAGCAAAATACATTCAGTGGCAGCAACCCTTAAGCAATGCTAGTGGGAATAAAAAAAAATGGCTTAGTTACTTTATACATGATAAAGTCCAAATGGGAAATCTGAATTTTTCTATGCTCTTGCTTTCCTTCTTTCCTCTCCCCTCCTCAAAGCTGAGTGTTTGTTGACAATGAATGAAACATGAGAGGATTTAGAAGACTTGTGTTTGGCAACTAAGCCAACCTGAATGACTTACATACTAAGTTTGACAGGCGCACCTGCATTTAGTTTGGGTTGAGAATGTCAGGAAATTCTATCCAACCAAATAAAGGAAGGTATATCCCTTAATTTTAGGTTCCAGTTCAGGTGTCTAATATTTAAGCAAAACCTGTTTGTTAAACATAAGCCCAACTTAAAGTTGGGGAAAATGGAAGGGTTCCTAAAAACTGAGAATTTTAAACAACTGACAGTGTACGAAGCTCTGCTACATATCTGTACAGGATACCCATTTGTCTCCCAAATCACAATTTACCTTCCTTCTCTGACACTGTGTATTTTTATTGTATGTCTTCCATCCCAAAATATGTGTGTTTTACACTTGAAAGTCTGTGACAGGAGTTGTGGAGAGGAGATGTACTGTTGTCATGACTTATGCGTGTGAGAGCTTAGGTAAGTGAAGACACTACAAAGGAGGACTGCCATCTGAATGACTGGGATCGCGTGCAGTTGAATTTTAATTGTATCTGGATCTGTAATTAATTCTTAAATTCTTCACAAAGGGCGCACCCAAATTTAGTCTTTAAATAAAATATCGTGTACGTTTTGGATTGCCTGCTATCTACCAGAAGATACCATAGATCCTTCAAAATCAGATCACATAACTTTAAAACCTATAAGAGGGTTATTTAACCAGTCTGTGCATGGTGAAAAATATCACTCAGCAGAAGTGGTGAGTAAGAATCCCAGCTGAACAGTCACTGTTGAGTGGATGTTCTGAGAGAATCAACAGACTTTGATCTAACTTCTCCTTCCCCAGTGAAAGCTGTAATAAACATCATGATTAATGATAAAAAATCAGTGAGTTGGGGCTCTATTCATCACTCTAAAAACAAGAAGTTCTAAGTTTCCAAGTGAGGGGTTTTATGGAGATTTTGTATTCTCTTTTAGTGGCTTTGCCTGGCATATAGCAGGTCCAAAGGACACAAACATATTTCTTCAAATGCTGCACTACAGGTTTCCTTTCTTGAAGACTTTTCCTCTAAAACCCACTGATGTTCAACTCAACTATTATTTCCTAAGAGGATATTGCTTTTGATTCTTTTACTAAGCTCCCCAGGGTTCCACATGAAAATGTGGTCTCCCTCACTGTGATGAGCATTACACTGAATTTGTTTCACTAAGGCTGAGGTCTTGGTGGTTTCTGCCTGGAGGGTATCAACAGAATTGTGGTACCTTCTACCCTAACTAAACGTTATCTCCCTCACTGTGATGAGCAATACACTGAATTTGTTTAACTAAAGCTGAGGTCTTGGCGGTTTCTGCCTGGAGGGTATCAACAGAATTGTGGTACCTTCTACCCTAACTGACAAGATACTCTAGGCTACAAAGAAAAATAATTAGAAATTGCAGATATTTTATTTTACAAATAAAAGCAAATCAGACAAAATACTATAGTGTCTAGAAAAGATTTTTAATATATTTAAGTGGTAATTTATTCACATATATATACTTATTATAGTTTCAGAATTTCTTCTTCTTTTAATGCCCACAGTTCTTGGTCATGCCGCTTCGAAGAAAGAAGAGGCACACCAGACAAAGAATGGTGGGCAGCAAAGCAGAGTTTCTTGAGCTATAGTACAAAACTCCCAAAGAGGGAGGGGACCTCCAAGGGGACTGACCTTGGAGTAAGCCCAGGGGGTTTTAAGAGCTCTTTCCCAGAAATATCTTAAGCAAACAGGGTGTCCTCAGGCGTGCTATATCAGGACTTTGGTCACTATATGCTAATGGTCTTTTGGGGCTGATGTGGGGATTTATGCCTTAAGTGCCCCAGATTTTGATAGGGACAAATGCTTTGTGGTTAATTGTTTCATTTTGGACGTTTTACAGAAGTTATTTCTGAAAAGGCTGAAAAATAAAATCCTAGTGTAGTCTTATCTAAGGTGCAAAACAGGGTATTAGCACTGTTTTGTCTTAACTGCCCTGATTCCATGTTTTCTTGCTGCGGACCCTGGCCCAGACTGCCTATTTGTCTAACTCCTAACATTCCCCCATCTGAAGAAGTGACAAACTGCCGTCAGGGAACGGGAGTGATGACCCTTCTAACTGTTTCTTGCTGGTCAGGGGTGCTGTTGAAAAACAGCAGTCAGGGTTCAATCCCCAGAGATCTGTCTAAGGGTTCCCAGTAGAAATTGGTTGGTTTTTATTTGCATGACTGGACCCTCCAGTAGTGGCTGGTACCACAGGAGGCAGATGTCTGAGCCAGTGACTGCCATTGGTTGACAGGAGACCTTGAATATTATGGGGGTTGTGTATGGTAAGATCCTGTTCCAAAGTTAATTTGGTAGCCTCTGGTGCTGCCACCATTGCCTGGATTAGGACACCCAATGCCATTCCCTTTCTTTTTGTCACATATGTATTGTTAGCTCTCCCAGAAAGAAAGCTGTGGCACTGAGCAAGACCCCTCTGAGGTTTTTAAAAGCTTTTTCTGACTTGAGTTCACCTTAATAGGTGGGAACTGGCCATCTGAGTGTCCTTCATCAACTGATAAAGAGGGTGTGTTATTTCTCCATACCCTGGTATCCACAAGTGACAGCACCCAGTTATGCCCCCAAACCCCTTTACTTGTTTTAATATTAGGGGGATGGTAGGAGGTAATAGGCCAAACCCTATCTTCTACAGTCTCCTTGTCTCCTCTGTGAGGACCACGGCCACATACTTGACAAATGTCTTGCATAATTGTGCCTTGCACTGAGAAACCTTATATCCTCTTCTATCCAGGAAGTTGAGAAGTTTTTGGGTGCCAGTTTGAATGCTTTGCTCAAAGGAGACACATGAGGGGAGATTGTCTACATACTATAGTAGGATGCAGATTTCAGCTGAAAAATCTGAGAGATCTTGGGACAGGCTTATCCAAATAAATGGGGACTATCTTGGAACCCCTGGGGTAAAACTGTCTATGTTAGTTGGGTGGTCGGATTAGTGGGGTCCTTGAATGCAAACAGGAAATGAGATTTGAATGAAGAGAAATGCAATAGAAGGCGTCTTTTAAGTCTACAGCTGTTTAAGGGGATTTGAGCCAGTAGGGCATGAAGGTTTATAAACACAATATGAATTGTGTCCACAGCCTCATTGATAATGCCGAGGTCTTATAATCATGTCCATTTCCCACTAGGTTTCTCTCTCACTCTTCCTTTCTCTCTTTCTCTCTCTCTCTCTTTCTTTCTTTTTGTTTAAAGATTTTATTTATTTGAGAGAGAGAGAGAGAGAGTGCGCATGTGCGCATGAGTTGGGGAGGGACAGAGGGAGAAGCAGACTTCCCACTGAGGGGGGACCCTGATGCAGGACTACATCCCAGGACTCTGGGATTATGACCCAAACCTAAAGCAGACACTCAACCAACTGAGCCACCCAGTGCCTCCTCATAAGGTGTCTTTACTCCCCAAATTGGGGTGTTACATGGGCTGTTGCATTGTTTTAAGAGCCTCTGCTGCTTTAGATTATTTATGATTTTTATTAGGCCATCCCTTGCTTCTGGTTTTAGAGGGTATTGTTTCCAACAAGGGAAAGTTATGAGGTCTTTAAGGTGTATGTGGCCAGACACTGCAGTTAAGACCAAGCCCACTTCTCCCTGAGTTGCCCAGACCTGAGGATAAAAATCAGCCTCTAGGGGGAGGAGTCAAGATGGTGGAGGAACAGCAGGCTGAGATGACATCAGGCAGCAGGAGATCAGTTAGATAGTTATCAAACCATTCCAAACACCTACAAATCCAACAGGAGATCGAAGAGAAGAAGAGCAGCAATTCTAGAAACAGAAAATCAACCACTTTCTGAAAGATAGGACGTGTGCAGAAGTGAATCCGAAGTGAGGGGAAGATAGACCGTTGGGGGAGGGGCCGGCTCCCAGCAAGTGGCTGAGCAGCAGAGCACAAAATTGGAACTTTCGGAAATCTGCTCCATGGAGGACATCACTTCAGAAGCTAAGCGGGGGTGGAGCCCTCGTGGGGACAGCATGGTCTCAGGTCCCATAGGGTCACAGAAGGATCGGGGGGTCTGAGTGTAGCAGAGCTCATTGGTATTAGAGCGGGGAAGTTGGCTACAGAGACGGAGCTGAGGAGTGAGCTCTCTGCTCAGGAGTTAACTTATACTGTGATCCGTGGCACCGTTAGGCCACTTGCTCTTTGAGCAGAGACCCCACAAGTGTCAGATCTGGGGAAACCCCCCTGGAAGAGCAGAGCAGCAGGAATCTCCTGGGTTTGGAGACTCCAAACAGGACTATGTGCCAGAGACAGAAATGCTCAGTCATAGGCCAGGTGAGCTCTGAGCACTCCAGAGACGAGGGAGACAGAATGATTGAGGGCTTTTCTCCAAGGGCACATTGAGGAGTGCAGCCCCAAGCTCTCTTGGCTCCTCTGAGCTGAAAATTGGGAGGCCACCGTTTTCATTCCAGTCCTCCAGAGCTCTATGGAAAGCCTTCAGGGAATGAAAGTTCCTGAGAGAGAGCCTTCAGGGAACAAAAGGTCCTGAAAGCTAAGATTACTTAGCCTGGCCCCTGGCAAGGGCAGAGCAATTCTGCCTCGAGGAAAGACATTTGAGAATCACAACAACAGGCCCCTCCCCCAGAAGATCAGCAAGAACATCCAGTGAAGAACTAGCTCACTGATCAAGAACAGCAGAATTCCAAAGGAGGGGAAAGCAAAGCATGGAATTTTTGGCTTTCCCCCATGATACTTTAGTCTTGCAAAGTTAATTAATTTTATTTTTTTTTCTTTTTCTAACTTTGTTAACTTTTACTCTTTCCTCTTTTTAACGTCTTTTAACTAGTTTATCTTAACAATACCTTTCTTTAAAAAAATCTTTTTGAATCTTCATTATTATAGTCATATTTTATCCTTCATTGTATCTAACTTTACATTTTGTATACATACAGGGTTTTTTCTTCTAAAAATTTTTGGGGTACAACTTCTTCTAATAAATCAAAATATACCCTAAATCTAGCACAGGGCTTTGTTCTAGTCTCCAGCCTGAACAAATTCTCTCCATTTTCTTTTTCTTTCTTTTCCCAACCAACTTATCATATCAACTCCCTTTTTATAATTTTTTTTACAATTTTCATCTTTATAGTCATATTCCATCCCTTCATCGCATACAGACACACACACATATTTCTTTCTATAAAATTTTGGAGGTATTTTCTTCTAAGAGACCAAAATACACCCAAAATCAAGTGGGTGGCTCTGTTCTATTCACCAGTCTAATATATGTATATATTTAAAAAATTTTTTTTGAACTTCTTTTTAGCCCCTTCTCCCACGATTTGGGAGTCTCTTCTGATTTGGTTAAGTCACATTTTTCTGGAGACTTTGCCACCCTTTTAGTATTTTATTCTCTTGTTCATATACTCTTATCTAGATAAAATAACAAGGCAGAAAAATTCACCACAAAAAAAAAAAAAAAAAAAAAAGAACAAGAAGCAGTACCAAAGGCTGGGGACCTAATTAATACGGACATTGGTAATGTGTCAGATCTAGAGTTCAGAATGATAAATCTCAAGGTTCTAGCTGGGCTTGAAAAAGGCGTGGAAGATATTAGAGAAATGCTACCTGGAGGAAAAAAAAAAGCCCTCTCTGGAGAAATAAAAGAACTAAAATCTAACAAAGCAACAAAGCTGAAATCAAAAAAGCTATTAATGAGGTACAATAAAAAATGGAGTCTCTTACTGCTAGGATAAATGAGACAGAAGAGAGAATTAGTGATACAGAAGACCGAATGATGGAGAATAAAGCAGCTGAGCAAAAGAGAGACAAATAACTACTGGACCATGAAGGGAGAATTCGAGAGATAAGTGATACCATAAGATGAAACACATTAGAATAATTGGGATTCCAGAAGAAGAAGAAAGAGAGAGGGATGCAGAAGTTATATTGGAATGAATTATTGTAGAGAATTTCCAAATATGGCAAAGGGAACAAGCATCAAAATCCAGGAGGCACATAGAACCCCCCTCAAAATCAATAATAATAGGTCCACACATCGTGATCTAACACAAAAACTTAAAAGTCTTAGTGACAAAAATAAAATCCTGAAAGCAGCCCAGGACAAGAAGTCTGTACCATACAATGGTAAAAAAATATTAGATTGGCAGCAGATTTATCCACAGAGACCTGGCAGGCCAGAAAGAACTGGCAGGATATATTCAGAGCATGGAATGAGAAAAACATCCAGCCAAGAATACTATATCCAGCTAGGCTATCATTGAAAATAGGAGATAAAAAGCTTCCAGGACAAACAAAAACTGAAAGAATTTGTAAACACCAAACCAGCCCTACAGGAAATATTGAAAGGGGTCCTCTAAGCGAAGAGAGAGCCTAAAAGTAGTAGACCAGAAAAGAACAGAGACAATATACAGTAAGAGTCACCTTACAGGCAATATAATAGCACTAAATTCATTTCTCTCAATAGTTACCCTGAATGTAAATGGGCTAAATGCCCCAATCAAAAGACACAAGGTATCAGAATGGATTAAAAAAAAAAATCAGTATGCTGTCTACAAGAAACTCATTTTAGACCAAAAGACACCTCCAGATTTAAAGTAAGGGAGTGGAAAACAATTTACCATGCTAATGGATATCAAAAGAAAGCTGAGGTGACAATCCTTATATCAGATCAATTAGATTTTAAGCCAAAGACTATAATAAATGTTGAGGAAGGACACTCTATCATACTCAAAGGGTCGGACCAGCAAGAAGATCTAACAATTTTAAGTATCTATGCCCCTACCATGGGAGCAGCCAACTATATAAACCAATTAATAACAAAATCAAAGAAACACATTGACAATAATACAATGATAGCAGGTGACTTTAACACCCCCCCTCACTGAAATGGACAGATCATCTAAGCAAAAGATCAAGAAGGAAATAAAGGACTTAAATAATGCACTGGACTAGATGGACATCACAGATATATTCAGAACATTCTATCCCAAAGCAACAGAGTACACATTCTTCTCTAATGCACATGGAACATTCTCCAGAATAGATCACATCCTGGGTCATAAATCAGATCTCAACTGGTATCAAAAGATTGGGATCATTCCCTGCAGGTTTTCAGACCACAATGCTCAAAGCTAGAACTCAATCACAAGAGGGAATTTGGAAAGAACCCAAATACATGGAGGCTAAAGTGCATCCTTCTAAAGAATGAATGGGTCAATCAGTAAATTAAAGAAGAATTGAAAAAAATTCATGGAAACACATGGTAATGAAAACACAGCTGTTAAAAATATGTGGGACACAGCAAAGACAGTCCTGAGAGGAATATATATAGTGATACAAACCTTTCTTAAGAAACAAGAAAGGTCTCAAATACACAACCTAACCCCACACCTAAGGAGCTGGAGAAAGAACAACAAAGAAAGCCTAAACCCAGCAGGAGAAGAGAAATCATAAAGATCAGAGCAGAAATCAATGAAATAGATACAAAAATCAAACAAACAAACAAAAACAATAGAACACATCAATGAAATTAGGACCTGTTCTTGAAAGAATTAATAAGATTGATAAACTCCTGGCCAAACTTATCAAAAAGAAAAAAGAAAGGGCCCAAATAAATAAAATCATGAATGAAAGAGGAGAGATCACAACAAATACCAAAGAAATACAATTATAACAACATACTATGAGCAACTATACTCCAGCAAATTTGACAATCTGGAAGAAATGGATGCATTCTTAAAGACATATAAACTACTACAACTGAACCAGGGAGAAATAGAAAACCTGAACAGACCTATAACCAGTAAGGAGATTGAAGCAGTCATCAAAAATCTAACAACAAACAAGAGCCCAGGGCCAGACAGCTTCCCAGGGGAATTCTACCAAGCATTTAAAGAAGAATTAATTCCTATTCTCCTGAAATTTTCCCAAAAAATAGTAATAGAAGGAAAATTTCCAAACACATTTAATGAGGCCAACATTACCTTGATCCCAAAACCAGACAAACACCCAATCAAAAAAAAGAATAACAGACCAATATCCTTAATGAACACAGATGGAAAATTCTCACCAAAGTACCTGCCAATAGGATAGAAGAGTACATTAGAAGGATTATTCACTATGACTAAGTGGGATTTATTCCAGGGCTGCAAGATTGGTTCAACATCTGCAAATCAATCAGTGTGATACAATACATTAATAAAAGAAAGAATAAGAACCATATGATACTCTCAATAGATGTTGAAAAGCATTTGACAAAGTACAGCATCCTTTCTTGATCAAAACTCTTCAAAGTGTAAGGATAGAGGATACGTACCTCAATGTCATCAAAGCCATCTAGGAAAAACCCACAGCAAATATCATTCTCAATAAAGAAAAAACGAGACTTTTTCCGCTGAGGTCAGGAACATGGCAAGGATGTTCATTATCGCACTGCTTTTCAAACATAGTACTAGAAGTCCTAGTCTCAGCAATCAGACAATGAAAAGAAATTAAAGGCTTCCAAATCAACAAAGAAGAAGTCAAACTATAACTCTTGCAGATGATATGATACTTTATGTGTGAAACCCAAAAGATTCCACTCCAAATCTGCTATAACTTGTACAGGAATTCAGTAAAGTGTCAGGATATAAAATCAATGCACAGAAATCATTTGCATTTCTATACACCAACAGGACAAAAGAAAGAGAAATTTAGAAGTCAATCCCATATACAATTGCACCAAAACCCATAAGATACGCCGGATTAAACCTAACCAAAGAGGCAAAGAATCTGTACTCAGGTAACTATAAAGTACTCATGAAAGAAATTGATCAGGACACAAAGAAATGGAAAAATGTTCCATGATTATGGTTTGGAAGAACAAATGTTGTGAAAATGTCTATGCTACCTAAAGCAATCTACATGTTTAATGCAATCCCTATCAAAATCCCACCCATTATTTCAAAGAAATGGAACAAATAATCCTAAAATTTATATGGAACCAGAAAAGACCTCAAATAGCCAGAGAAATATTGAAAAAGAAAGCCAAAGTTGGTGACATCACAATTCCAGACTTCGAGCTCTATTACAAAACTGTCATCATCAAGACAGTATGGTCTGGCACAAAAACAGACACATAGATCAATGGAACAGAAGCCCAGAAATAGACCTCCAACTCTATGGTCAACTAATCTTCGACAAATCAGGAAAGAATGTCCAATGGAAAAAAGTCTTGTCAATAAATGGTGTTGCGAAAATTGGACAGCCACATGCAGAAAAACGAAACTGGACCATTTCCTTACACCACACACGAAAAGACACTCAAAATGGATGAAAGACATCAATGTGAGAAAGGAATCCATTGAAATCTTTGAGGAGAACACAGGCAGCAACTTCTTTTACCTCAGCCGCAGCAACTTCTTCCTAGAAACATCGGCAAAGGCAAAAATGAACTATTGGGACTTCATCAAGATCAAAAGTTTTTGCACAGCAAAGGAAATAGCCAACAAAACCAAAAGACAACTGACGGAATGAGAGAAGATATTTGCAAATGACATATCAGATAAAGGGCTAGTATCCAAAACCTATAAAGAACTTATCAAACTCAACACGAAAGTACAAGTAATCCAATCAAGAAATGGGCAGAGGACATAACAGACATTTCTACAAAGAAGACATCCAGATGGCTAATAGACACATGAAAAAGTGTTCAACATCACTTGGCATCAGGGAAATCCATATCAAAACCACAATGAGATACCACCTCACACCAGTCAGAATGGCTAAAATTAACAAGTCAGGAAACGACAGATGCTGGCGAGGATTCAGAGAAAGGGGAACCTTCCTACACTATTGGTGGGAATGCATCCTGGTGCAACCACTCTGGAAAAGAGCATGGAAGTTCCTCCAAAAGTTGAAAATAGAACTACCCTACGACCCAGCAATCTCACTACTGATTATTTACCTTAAAGATACACATGCAGTGATCCGACGGGGCACGTGCACCCAAATGTTTATAGCAGCAATGTCACAATAGCCAAACTATGGAAAGAACCTAGATGTCCATCAGGAGACGAATGGATAAAGCAGAAGTGGTATATATATACAGTGGGATACTATGCAGCCATCAAAAGAAATGAAATCTTTCCATTTGAAATGGCATGGATAGAACTAGAGGGTATTACACTGAGTGAAATAAGTCAATCAGAGAAAGACAATTATCATATGTTCTTCCTGATAGAAGAATTTGAGAGGACATGTGGGGGGCCTAGGGGGTAGGGAAGGAAAAAATGAAACAAGAGGGGATCAGGACAGAGACAAGCCATAAGAGACTCTTAATCTCACAAAACAAACAGATTTGCTGGGGGAAGGGGGGTAGGGAGAAGGTGGTTGGGGTATGGACATTGGGGAGGCTATGTGCTATGGTGAGTGCTGTGAAGTGTGTAAACCTGGCGATTCACAGACCTGTACCACTGGGGCTAATAATACATTATATGTTAATAAAAATTAATAAATCTGGCATCTATACACTTCTGTACCAAAATATATATATACAGACACAATCCAGTAGGTATCAGTATGAGAGTTCACAGACTGGACATAATATCTCTACAGAGATATGTGTGGGGCTCTCAGGCATTATTAAGAAGGTGCAAGAGAAAATTGGATCTCCCCAAGTGCATCCCAATGGGTGTGAAAAAAATCTGGTTATGGGCTGTCCAGTGACATCCTTAACAACAATGCTGTGGTTAGACAGTTGGCCTGGAGTGGAAAGTAGTATCAAGAAGGAAATTGACTGGCTTTCTATTTCCAGGATTACCTGAGGCTCTCGGTTTCCATTGGTAAGCTGTTCTTGGGGAGTCACCGTGAAGAACCCTGGGCCCCACCAGTCCCTGTTGGGGGTGCTGGTTGTCTGAGCCCTTGCAGATTGAGATTCCCAAGGGCATTCAGATTCCCAGTGTCCCCCTTCACATGTAGGACGGAGTTGCAGGGCTTTGATTTTTGCCTTTGAGGACATTCTCACTTCCAGTGCTGTGGGTGGACGCTTCAGTGGCATTTAGTAGCAGAGCCTTGAGGGGCCAAGTTGGTAAGCATATATAGGTTGGAACTAGGGTCTTGGACTTCTTTCTTATTCCCTTTTCTTATTCCTTACTCTCCTTTTGGGCCTGATTGTAAAAGATCTAATTAGCAGCTCATAAGTGCCCTTCTAGGGTCCCCTCTGGTCCAACAACCAACTTTTATCGAGTATCTGGGGCTGACTGGTTCAGAGATTTGTCTTTGAGAATGATCTCTCCCTTGGGAGAACTGGGGGAGGTAGCCATATTTAATGAGAACCTCTCTCAACCTAAGAAGGCTGTTGGGTTTTCCTCTTGAATTTGGGTGACGGTAGGCAACTTGGCATAATTCAGAGGCTTAATTAATCTTTGACCTTCTTAATCCCTCAAGGATGCAAGCCTGGAAGTGAACTTGGTACCAGTTTTTCAGGGGATCATTAGGTTCCAATTGGGATATTGGGCAAGGAGAGTGTGGGCTCCATTTGGGAACTGGAAGCCACCAAAGGGCTCACCCATGCCCTGGTAATGAAGTTGCTGTTTGTCCCCATATTTCTAGGTGGTGGCCAGGAACCCACATTTCTCTGCCTTGAAGAGAGTTTGATTTAACGAGAGCACTACATCCTTCCATGTTAATTCAAACGTGAGATTTTGGAAGGCTTCAATATATTTGTGTGGGTTATTGGAAAATTTTCCAAGGTCCCCCTTTGTCTCAAGTCTTGCAATGAAAAGGGCTCCTATACCCTAGCCATAGCAGCATCCCCTTCCCTTGGTCCTTCTCCAGGTACATGGTGCCCCCGAGCACCAGTACAAGTTCTAGGTAGAGGGAACTGACCTAAGACCCCAACAAACACCTTGAGGCCATAGGGAAGGAGAGACTAGGGGTGGATGATTCTCTGCGAGAGTGCCATTTGCCTATCTACCTTTGGTGTGGGTGTGGTAGTCCTTTGTCCCCTCCGCATCCCTACAGTGGCTGGCCACAGGAGAGAGCAGTCAGGAAGCTGGAATCAATCCTACACTGCTGGCACAGGTCCTTATTTTCCTTTAAGGGCCAGAAACATTGTACATAGGGTACTTCTCTCCATTTTCCCTCACGTTTGCAAAACAAGTCTAATTGTAAAATAGTATTATATTTTACAAATCTAATTGTAAAAAAGTATTATAATTGATTCTTCTCTTAGGTGGCCATGTCTCCTCCTCAAGTTTATATTGTGGCCATGTCTTGGAACAAAGAAAGTAAATTGCCTTTTCTTCGAGGTTTGCGGGTCAAAATGTTTCCAGATATTCATGATGCATCTTAAAGGAGTACTAGTGTTGGTCAGGGAATTACAGTTGCCCATCTATAGGAAGAGATGAAAAGGCATCCCTTAAGTCTTTTCCTTATAATAGATCAGGAAGACCTTTCCTGATCTGATGGCCTGGGCTGTTGATGTGACTGACGACCAAGGCCCCTGTCAATTCTGCGAGGTGCTGGGAGTAGTTGTGCTTACCCAGGCTTGGCCCTACCTCTAGAGACTGACCCTTGCCCTAATCTTTTTTTTCTTTTTTGTCCCCTCGTTTCCTACCCATGGGACATGAGGGGTACCAGTTATGACCTATTAAATCTCCCTGAGTAGTTGACTTCTTTTGACTCGTTGAAAGTTGGCATGATGGAATAACAGAATTGTCCCATCTGGCATAGCCACAAGAAGAGGTTAGTAAAGGCCACCTTTTAGAGGGACATGATGAGGGAACTTGGGGATATGGAAGCCGCCTGGGTAGACATTAGTTTACCAGCCCTGTTTTGCCATTCCTTCCTATAGGTGGTGAAGCCAATTTGGGGGGGGGGTCTACCTTAAAGTATAGATAGGGGAATAACAATTTCTCAGGTGTAGTAAAATGGCACCTGCCACCATGTGTGAGTACTCCTTCAGGTAGGTAATATAGACCTAGGCTTGTGGGGATTGGATCCTATCCATCATTTATGCAGAAAGAGCACCCACATTTCTTCTTTTTGATTCTTAAAATTTTCTCCTTTACTATTTATTTTTATTTATTTTAAGCATTTATTTGTTACATTTGCTTTAATTCTTCTAATGTAGTCTGCATATCTGAAAAGCTTTTTCTTTTACTTGTAATTTTTTCCTCAATTCTGTGGCTTCAGTTTTTAGTATGTCTAATGCCGATTTATGATTTTTTCCATACCCTCTACTGTTTTTCTGAATTTCTTTCAGTTTGCTGAAGGATTAGGTTAGTGTTCATCTGTTTTGTGAACACACGCTTTTAGCATGCTTTTATTATCTGTGGATTGCTATTTTTTTGTCCTTATTTTATATATTCCTAAGCTAACTCCAGTTGTGAAATCCTATGGCTCTGTTCTTATGCGGAGGTCCATATAGATCAAACACCTAAGCCCTCGCAGTTCCTATACCATCTTCTCAGTCTCAGAGACAGTGCTCACGACTGCCTTTTCTGTAGCACCATCACCGAATGAGAGAGCTCAATGAATACAACTTCTGTTATTAGCTTATACAGGTTTTTGAAGTCACCACAAAGAACAGCTCTAGGCTACTGTGGGAAAAGGTAGTGGTTGTAAGTAAGGCACATAACAGAAAACTGATGGATACAGACAAGACTTAAAAACTCCTAGTTCAAAGATTCTGTTAGGCCAGTGAAGAACACTTGTGCCCAAAATGCAAATAGTGCTTCCACTGAGTAACTGGCCATCAAGCAAGCAAACCATAGACTGTTGTAATGCTGTGATATCAGAAATATGTATTTGGTTTTCATCCCTGGTTTCTGGCAGAGAGCTTCTAAAATCCTTGTAATCTGTTGAGTGATTGGGGTGACACAGTGGTATCCTTTGCTATTCATAATAAGCCTCTTTCAACCTTACCTGAGAGTTTATGCTAATGAATGATTCAGAGAGGATGAAGGCTGGTTGCCAGAGCAAGCAACCAACTGATTACAGGGTTGGAACTTTCAGCCCCACTCCTTGGTCTCTTGGGAAGGGGAGATTTAGTCAATAATCAATTCTGCCTGCATGATGAAGCTTTCATAAAAATTCTAAACACTGGATTCAGAGAGCTTTCAGGTTAGTGGAACACCTTGGGAGGCTAGCAAATCACTGAACATGAGGAACGGGTAATGGCAACACCTGATTTATATGTGGAAAATCCACACATTTGGTGTAAGAAGTGTTGAGGATAGAAATTTTTTTTCATTTAACTAGATTTATGCTTTTTGCTAGAAAACAAATGCCCCTCATTATTACAGAAGATCACACTATCATTTACTATCTCTGACCACTTTCAAGTGACTTACTCAAGTATTAAATATTAAGATAACTGCCATGATCACACTTCAAAACCTTTAAAATCACCCTTAAAAAAAGTCAAATTCACAAAAAAAGAGTAAGAACATGGTAACCAGGGGCTGGGGAGGGGAGAAAATAGGGAGAGGTTAGTAAAAATATAAATTTTCAGCTATAAGATGAAGGAGGTGTGTGATCTAATGTGAAAAACAAGGTGATTATAACTGGTAATACTGTACTGTATATTTAAAATTTGCTGAGAGAGAACTTAAATGTTCTTAACACACACAAAATAAAAAATAAATAATGTGAGGTGAAGGATGTGTTAATTTACCAGATGAGGGAATCCTTCACAATGTGTACATATATCAAATCAGTACAATGTACACTTCGAATATCTTATAATTTTAGCCAATAAAGCTGAAATTTAAAAAAAACCTATGTCAGTGATATCCAACTGTTCATTACATGGTGGAACTAGTGTCAGCGCTGAAAATATACTCTTGAAAAGTAGTAACAGGAATAAAAATTCAATATAACCTCACACTAGGAAGAAAGTGAGTTTCTATTTATAAAATATGCAATTTATTAATCCATAATATACATAAGTTATAATATATGTAATTAATTTATAATATATGTAAATTTGTTGCTCAGAGTCTAATGCACCCAATGTTATTCTCAATCATATGCAAAAACTGGAATAAATTGTGATTTTTGAATTATTAGAAATCCCTGGGGATGCATTCTTTGCATAAACTACTATCAATCCTGCATTTCTAAATTGCTAACAAAGACCTAAGGACCATCTTCTACACACTACTTTGAAATGGCTAAGGGATATATGGTCTAATCAACTTTAGTCTTAATACCTACTTAATAAGCCCGGTACGTTTGTTTCTCTTAACTGTTCAAGTATCCACTAACTAAAAGCCTGAAGTTAGTCATAATACCTAATGTTATCTGCCATTATCTTCTGCAAGATAATGACTGAGAATCAGAATCTGCAGTTGGACCAAGGTGTGCATCATAACTTTAAGCAGTTTGTCTAAGGTTTAGCTAAAAATAGGTCTCTTTTTCACATTTGTATAAAGAGATCATACAGCACACACCTCTTGAAGTTGTTTTGAGAATTAAGGGATATAGCTACAAGTGCCTAGAGCAGTGCCTAGAACACATTAAACCCTCGTTACATGTTAGCCATACGATAATGACAATTAGTATAAAAGAAGAATTTAATGAAAACCCTGTTCTAAGATCTAGTATTTATTATTCAGAGAATATCATGATAGTTAAAAAAATTTCTTATTCTCTTCCTCTTTCTCCTAACTCTCTAATTATGGACTCCCTGTTCAAATTGCATACCTGCAATAATGCCAGACCTTCTTCATTAGCTCTGTGCTGTGCTCTTTCCATTTTCAGTAGATTTGACACGTTAGTTAAATCTTTCAGCTTTTTGGGAGGGACATTAAGGGTTTTACATAGCTGTAGCAATCTTAGGAATAATTTAAAAATATTATCATAATTATAATATGAATATAATGTAATAATTATTAAGAACTATTAATAATTAATATAATATTATAATTATAATATTATAATAATAAAATTATGTTTACTTTTTTAGAACCATTTTTATTTTGTTTTGTTTTGTTGTGTTTTGAACAGTGTCTGCTGCCATCTTTTTTCTGTCCTCATATTCTCAAGAGCTATTATATTCTTTTATTACCAGTAGCTAACATTAGCAGTGACTCAGCCATAAAAAGCCGTGACACAATGTATAAGGTAGGAGAGCTCTGCTGATCTAGGGGAGGGCTTTTGCAATAGCTTTATGTTGTTAGAAGCCACTTATCTTGGGTGTTTTTGAGTCTCTTCCTTCTGGGTTCTGGCACCCTTTTGGTTGGTTGTTGACTTAGTATGTCTTTTCTCTGGGGGTTATATTCCAGTTGCTGAGGTGCCTTGGGTGGCAGTAATCTGGATAATGAAGGCAGGCACAGCAATCTGGCAAAGTATGTCAGAGATTTGCCAGAGTGTGAAAATATAACTCCCCTAAAGAGAGCTCGAACAAAGCCTCTCTGTTCCTCGGTCTTTTCAGCAGACCGTGCTTGGTGTTCTTCTAGAGCCAGGACCAGAAAGAACTCAATGTGTCTGCTAACATGCCTGCAGCTCATGGGGGACAAGGGAGACCCACCTCACCTCAGGAATGCTCAGCAGAGAAGATAAATTACCATTCCCTGGGGATTCACAAACCTCTGCAAACCAATAGTTCTCAAACCTCTCCTCCTTCGGTCTCTGCCACCTGCCTCCAAATTCTCATCAGACACAGAAGAGGGAACTTCTCTATCAGCTTTTCTCTCCTTCTTTGAATCCACGGTCTTCCATCCTCCAGTTAAACAGCAGGCCCAGTTACTGCTCAGCTCAGCCTTGTAATTTGATTAGAAATATAGGATGAATGGTGCCTATCTGGCTCAGTGAGTATAACATGTGACACTTTACCTCAAGGTCATGAGTTCAAGATCCACATTAGATGTGAAGCTTACTTTAAAAAAGTGGGGGGGTGCGAGAATGGTAGCATACATAGAGTGTCATAGATAAGAAGAGAGGAGAACCTAAATAAAATTAAAGGAAAACTTGACAGAAAAAAATATATATATACAGTTAGGCAAAGAGTGATTTAAAACTCAACTATAAGGGTGCCTGGGTGGCTCAGTTGGTTAAGCATCTGGCTCTTGGTTTCAGCTCAGGTCATGATCTCAGGGTCATGCGATGGAGCCTCAAGTTGGGCTCCACACTCAGCATGAAGTCTACTTGAGTTTCTCTCCCTCTGCCCCTCCCCCAGCTCTCTCTCTCAAATAAATCAATAAATCTTTAAATAATAATAAAAACAAAACAACCCTATTGAAAATAAAGCTAACATCCTTTCACCTAGAAACCAACTGCTCATGAAAAGAAAGATTAAATGACTCCTCCATCCACTTTCCCTTCTTCTTTTTGAAGATAGACATTGTTGCTGTGCATGCATATTTATGTGGATATGGATTGGTTGGATAGGTCAGCAAAGGAGAGTAGCAAGTGAGAGGAGTTAACAAAATTCATGAATGTCAGATCTCTCTAATCTGTACTTCTGTCCTGTCTAGCTCTAGACCTATGTTCTGTGCATTTGGGGGGAACAAAATCCAGTCTTTTCTAACTAATGACCTTAGCTTTTATCCTGGCCTTATTTCAATTGGTATTCATCAAAAATCTCTCCAAAAAATATCTACCCCAATTTTATCCAACCTAAATGATAGCAGCTCCAACAAGCACATCTTGTCCTTGTCAGTCAGACATAGACACTTCCTAGACCTCATCTGATAACAAGTATAGATATGCCAGGTCCACTCTTAAAGTCCTTCTTTTTTTGGGGGGGTCGCCCATTAATATGCCAGGCCTTGAATTTAATTCCTGCTTAGTCTTTTACTATTTGTGTGGTTTTTAGAAAAGGAACTTTATCTCTCTGAATCTCTTTATTCACCTATAAAAAGCGATAATACCTACTTTGTGAAGTTATTTTTGAGGATGAAGGATAACATTTTGACCCTTAAGAAAAATTAGAAGAAAGTTAAATCATCTTAATATTCTTTAATTTTTTAAGTATTTATATCAACTAGGAGCTTTCCATAAATTGTCCAAATTCACCCTTGCCATGGCCCTCTGAGTTAGATATTATCACTGAAGAAGCTGAGATTCTGACTAAAGGACTGGGGTTCAAGCTTAGAAATTGTAATTTCAAATATTGATTTTTTAAAACCAACTCCAAATGCTTCTTCTAAAGATTAAGTTATAAAAGCACAGAGAAATGGATGTCTCTTGGTGGAATTTCAAGTATTAGTGAAAAGAGTGAGGGAGAGAGATCTTGGCACCACATAACCAGCAGCTTGATTCCATCAGACCTAGGGAAGTGGGTCTTAGATGTGAACATTCTGCCACTGCTGCCTGAATCATGATTCCTGTGGGGATGTTTTAACCCCCAGCATTTAGAATTCATATATATTTCTCCTAAGAACCCATTTCTACCAGGGGCACCTGGGTTGTTCAGTAGGTTAAGCATTTGCCTCCTGACCTCAGTTCAGGTCTTGATCTCAGGATTGTGAGCTCAAACCCCACATTGGGCTCCACACTGGGCATGGAGCTTTCTTTAAAAAACAAAACAAAACAAAACAAAAAACTATCAACTAAAAATACCAGAATTTATAATCCTTCAAATTTTTTCCATTTCCAGATTTCCATAGATGAATTAGATAAAATGATGAATGAAGTGGAAGTAACTTTTCTGGTTGCAAGGAATTATCAGGTACTTACCTTGAAAACATTCATTCTTGAGAAGTTCCCTTTTCTGCACATGATGAACAGAACAATATTGCTCTGTAAAAACAAACAAAACCCAAACAAGTGTCTGATTTGTTCCCAGGGTCAAGTTTCCACATTCCTGCTCCAAAGCAATGAACTAGGCAAAGAGCTGCATCTTGCTTAATGTATGGGAACAGCTGGCACAATACCCAGCACTCACACAGTTAATTCTGGAGGGAAAAGTCTCAGGTACTGTCCTTTTTCTGTCAGTAATTAAAGTTCTGATCTACTCCAAAGTTTGTTGGATATGCAGGTCAATACATTTAAAAAAAAAGGCAAGATTTATTCTAAAAAACTTTGGCTGATATTTTTGTCCATTTTTTCATCAACATAAATCCAACTGTCAGCTTCCTGAATATTTTATTCTATTGTCCTATTAAAGTAGGGCCAGAAGTCCTCACAAAATACTGAATATTTTGCTCAACACCTCTTTGAAATAATTTTATTTTGAAACAACCTCAAGCTTTCAGAAAAAGCAGTACAGCCCACAAAACTGTCTTTTCTGGAATCATGTAATTTTCTGGTTTCATTATCCCTGAATATTTCAGTATATAGTTCCAATAAACAAATACTCTCTCAACCCAAACATAACCATCAAAACCAGTGGTCATCTTAAGCTGCTATACCATGCGATACCAAAACACGCTGGAGAGCTAAAACAGCAGAAGTTCATTTTCCTCACACTTCCAGAGGCAGGAAAGTCCAAGATCAAAATGTCATTCTGTTTGGTTCCTGGCTTGTAGATGGCTGCCTTCTTTTTGTGTCCTCACTGGGTCTTTCCTGGGTGTGAGTAGAGGGAGAGAGGAGAGAAGTACAGGGAGAGTGAGAAGGAGAAGGAGGTATCTTTCTGTTCTTTAAAGCCACCAATCCTATCAGATTAGGACCCTGCCCTTATGACCTAATGCTTAGATTCAAGTTCTAAAACTCAAAGCAATATCACAAAAGGGAACCTACATGCTTCTCCTTGGATCCAACCAGGTAGAATTTATGTTTGAACTTTCTCCATTACTAATGATCATTTTGATCATTGATGAAGGAGGTGCCTGTTTCTCCACTTTAAAGTTCCTTGTTCTGGGACACCTGGGTAGCTCAGTTGGTTAAGTGTCTGCCTTTGGCTCAAGTCATGATTCCAGGATCCAGGATCCTGGGATCCAGTCTCACATTGGGATCCTTGCTCAGCAGGGAGCCTGCTCCTCCCTCTTCTAGCTGCTTCCCCAGTTTGTGTGCTTGAGCTCTCTCTCTCTTTCTGACAAGTAAATATACAAAATCTCTAAAAAAATAAAGTTCCTTGTTCTTACTTTTGTAATTAATATTGTTTTATGGGAAAGCAACGTGAAATGTCCCATGTCCCTATATAAATGTTTCACTCTTCCTCCATCTTCTAATTTTTTATTTACTAATTTAAATCAGTAGAAACTCATGAATTCTAATTTTATTCAACTCTTCACATCATAATCATGATTCATCGTAAGGACAAAATTGTCCCAGATTTGGCCAGTGGGACACTATTCAGACTGGTTCCTATGTCTTTTCTGACACATGCTTATCTTGTACTTGCCTTGTTCCAGCTTTGGAATCCCTCTTTTCTTCAAGTCTTGGTTCCTTTGAGTGGTACAGACAGTCCCTGAAGTATGATAGCTTGGCTTACAATTCTTCAGTTTTGCTATGGCACAAAAGTCCTACACATTCAGTAGAAACCATACTTTGAATTCAGAACTACGATCTTTCAGGGGCTAGTGTGGGCAGTACCATCAACTCTCCTGATGCTGGGTAGTGGCAGCACAGCTTCTTGTCAGGCATGGGATCACGAGGGGGAACAGCCAGGACACCTACAACCATTCTGTCCCCACGCAGACATTCTGTTTTTCACTTTCAATACAGAATTCAACAAATTGCATGAGATATTCCACCCTTTATTATAAATAGGTTTTGTGTTAGATGCTTGTCCCCTACTGTAGACGAATATGTTTTGAGCACATGTAAGGAGGCTAGGCTAAGTAAGTTGGGTGTATTGCATACATTTTTTTACTTATAACATTTTCAATTTATAATGGGATTATTGGGATGCAATCCCAGTATAAGTTGAGGAAGATGTGTATTTAGATTCTGAGATCTAAGTGTGCTCATTGCTGTTGGGATGTTACCTTTCCAAGGCTCTCTCAGTGGTTGCAGATAGAGAATATCATATAAGTTAAAAGTGTGTGTAATCAATGTGTGCATTTGCATTTATAAATATTTCAATACCTATCTATGTATATGTATATACAATGAGTTCTTCTTTATCATATGTATATACAATGAGTTCTACTTTACCATTGATTTTGTTCCAATACAACTGAAATATGAAGACAGAATTTGAGCATAGTGCAATTTCATGTTTGCTTAGGCATGATTTCCTCTGAGAGAAACAGATGAACACAGAAAACTACATCCATTTGTTCCAAGCCTTGTCTTATGGAAGACACACACACACACACAGAGACATCCAACATCTACCATCTACTTCAACTCACTTGATGTGCCATTCTCCATAACCATCTCATCTGGTGTTACAACTTACTTTCTGATTTCAAGTAACTCTCCTTTCCACCGCTTCACAATGACTCCGAAACTGCGGTCTTTTTGACTCCTACGTCTACAAGCAAATTTCTGGTCCTTTTCAATATAAAGTACCATAGGATTTATGTATTTCTTACCCATTAAACATGTTAACTGTGCTATCATTTTTACTGTGTTCCAAACTTTGTTTTTAATGTGTCACTGATGAAGTATTTGCTCCAACCTCATTTCTTTCATAAGCCCTGTCCTTTTCATTGTCTGATTTTGTATGACATAATAGTTTTTAGGAACGTGATGTCATATTCTAGCAGCACTGACTCTATTCAAAACTATAAATTCACACAAATGTCTCTAATTCCAGTCCAACACTCCAGGATTCATTCTAATTTTCTTATCTTCTATTTTGGGAGCCCCAGCGATAAACCTATCTCTTTTATCCTTGATATGGGCACTTAATTCATCAAGTCCCAGTACATAACCCATCTTTCATCACTACCACTGCCTCATCCTTGAGACAGGTGATCTCCTCACCACCACACTTTATCACCATAGATGCTATCTTGCCCCTCCTTCCCTTAGGACAACCTTTTTCCATGTGGTCACTGTCTTCACTCTTCCTGGCTCTGATTCTCCACCATGAGCAATACACTTACATTGTTCTGGCTCCAACAACATGTGCTGGTCTAAGCCACAGAGTCACCCTCACCACCACGTGGGAAGGACTACCTTGTTTTCAGTCCTACCTTTAGTGGTAGAACTGAGTTTTTCATTAGAAGAAGAAATGGAAAGGGGAAGAGGAAGAACAAGAGTCTTTTTTTTTTTTGTCAGAGGAATAAAAAACAGTGATCTATCACCCTACAATAATGCAGGTCTTCTGAACTTGCATAACGGGATTAGCTTTATCCCATTTTTAAAAAAGATTTTATTTACTCATTTGAGAGATAGTAAGAGTGCACAAGCAGAGGCGGAAGAATAGAAGAGAGAGAAGCAGGCGCCCTGCTGAGCAGGGAACCCAATCTGGTGTTTGATCCCAGGACCCTGGGATCATGACTTGAGCCAAAGGCAAATGGTTAAGAGACTGAGCCATCCAAGCACCCCAACTCAATTCCATTTCCGAAAAGCCTTTTAATCTTATAGAAGGAGCCAGGGATTACATCTATATTGAGCTAGGTTAAATTGCCAGTCATTCTCCAAAATTTCTAAAATGAAGCAAAATAGAGCATGAAGTGATTGAAAAATATCACTTTATAAGTTGCTGTTTCAATGTGTGGTAGATGTTTAGCCTGTGATACATTAAGGACATTTTATTTTATCCTTGATTTCAAACTTAAAGTGACTTTTTAGTCCAAAATGAATTTTACTACCAACATTGATGACATGAAACACATTCCTCTTACAGAGAAAATGCTGTTAGGGAGGGAGTGCAGGGGAACAGAGTCCAGACCACATAAGCACTGAGCTGCACTTTGATGTTTTCACTCCCAATCTTCACCAAGGAAACAGGTTGCCAGCACTCAGTTCATTACAGAGGCAGGCAAAAATATATATAAGCCAATTGATGAACACCTCTCCACTTTTTCTTTGAATAAATTCATGAGGGAAAATAAAAAATCATAAGGTCAGGTACCTTAAAGCAAAACATGAATTGGGTAAGATGACACAATTAGGAGCTACAGAAGTATCTCTAGGATCTGATCGAAGAAGAATCTAGTTCAGTTCAATACTATTCTCTAGAAGCACCAATTCTTTATTGGGCTAGAAATGAGAATTTACATCATATCTCACAATACACCATTTTGAATTTATTGGCCATAAGTATGTTAGGTAAATTGTAAATATTTCACATTATAGTTTGTAGATTCCATCATTCTCATCAAATCCTTTTGATATCTTCAAAATTTTCCCAAAAAGATCCCTTTCAGATATAATTATATCACACATAATGATTGGCTAAAAGTTCATGTCTCTGAAGTGAGTGAAATCAGGTACAATAGCTTTCTCATCATTTTCTTAATATATAGTAGAAGTTCTCTTTTACTGACATCTATTTTACTCAACTCATGGAATTAAACAAGCTGTCTAGTCTATTACTGTAATTATATTTTCCAATCAAGTATATGTTACCAGCTTACTTCATAATTGTTTGAATGATCTGATTTTAGCAACTTGCCAACATGAAGCCTTTCTATAACAACCAGTTAGAGACTCATTCATGTTTAAGTGTACTAAATGCGAGTGGTAATTTCTACATTGAATTTATTAAAAAATACAAAGTCTGGGAGTCCTCAAGAATACCCTCAGGTTCAATAATTTGTTAAAAAGAATTAGAATTCCAGAAAAAGCACTTATCCTCATGGTTGCTGTTTACTATAGCAAAAGAGTAGAGATTCAAAGCAGAAAGATTCAAAGGCTAGAAAAGAATACCATATGAAAAGTCCAGGAAATTCCAGACATAAGCTTCTAGCTGACTTCTCCCAGGGGAGTCAAGTGAACTGGACTGTTAGCAATATTGGGTGGCAAAATGAAGTAATGCCAAGCAGGAAGATCACCAAGCCTTGGTTTCCAGAGTTTTTATTTGAGCTTGGTCAGGTAGACATGATTGACCACCCACATGGTTTATCTTAGTCTCTACCCTTCCAGAGATTGAGCTGTTACCACATGGCCCAAGACCACCCAGTAAGTCATTATTAGCATAGACTATCTAGGTGACCCAACACCCCCAAGTAAACAAATACACTTCTATCAGGCAGGAAATTCCAAGGGCTTAGAGATTACTTTCCAGAAGCTGAGAGCAAAGTCCAGACCTCAAACAACTGTAGCTTTTCAGTTTACCTAACACTTCTTTGAATGATGCAATTTTAGTAACTTGTCTATGGAACCTTTCTAAAATTCAATGCTCATTGATGTTTTTATAAGCGCAATTAGTGAAAGTCTTCATTTTTGGGTTGGACATATCAGAAAGACTATAAAGACAAGTTGCTAAAACAATGACAACAAAAACAGACTTTGCATTAAGTATAAATAAGACAATAGGACTAGAAAGTAGACAACACAAAAATCTAGAAAGACTCTTATTTAGATTGCTTATCAAGATTCTTTATCTTATTGAATGAACCTGAAGTTGAATATCTTAGACAATGAACTTTTTGTGTAGTTTATGCCAGGAAATAGGAAATTTCAATCTGCAGACACTGCTCCCCGCCCCGTCAAAATGATCTTGGCCTTACAACAGAAGTTTGGGAAATAGATGCATACGTGTGGATCTTCACTAATTCTTTTTTCTGGTTTTTAAGTTTTTCAATAACATGCCAAACATTAGATAACAAGGAACTGACAATGTGGAATTTTATTCAATCCCTGTGCTCTGGAAATAGCCAATGTTAAAGGATCCTCACCCATTATGCTCCAGAAAGCAAAAGAGCTTACTGAAGAACAACAACAACAAACAAACAAGTAAACAAACAAAAACCTTCCCCATTAGACTAGAAAAGACTCACAAAAATCCCCTTGTTTACCTATGACAAAACCAGACACAGACCTTCCAAATTCCCCTTTTTGCCTCATTAAATTATAACCTGAACTACTCATCCCACTGATCCATCAGAACAAAATGTTTGTTAGCCAAACTTCATTAAGCTTCTCTCCTACCTGTAGGCCCCTCAACATTGGTCTGCCTCCAGCTTGAGCCAGCACACAACCCCTCCTGAGAATGCACTCACTTCAGGTAGAATATTCTGAGCTACTATCCCATCATTCCCTGCTCTCATCGCCCTTAAAATATTATTTCTTTCTTTCCTTTAGTTCTTTCTAATTTTCTTCCTTTTTTTTTTTCTTTCTTTTTCTCTTTCCTTGCCTTTGGAGGCATTTCTTTCAAGTCATTATGCAGTTGTCAGCTAAATGTTGCCCCTCCCTGACCCATTTCACCCCTTCACACTCTGGGACTCTCAGGGAGACTCTCTTCCTGAGGAAGAGCCCTTCTGCCTAGCCCAACTCTGAGGCACTGAAACAATGTTTTTGGTATCTTTATGCCTTGTCCATTCCAAAATCACTTAAATCATTTTGCAAATCATTAGTGCAAAATCATTTTGATTTAGATTGATTGATTTGATTAAAAACCTTAAGTTCTACTCTGATGGCCTTTATCTGGAAGTTTTTGCATCTTGGGTTCACATTTTAAGCTGAGAAATTAGATGATAATTCCTGACTGTAATTACAGATAGTCTGGCGAAAATTTACCAGTTTTCAGGCTTTACCAGTATTTGTTTCCGACAACAATCTTTAGGCTGTTGACTGTACACCTTGAGATGCCTCCCCTCGGGCAGGAGAGGATATGAGACTATACTTTGTTCATCTAGGGATTTTATCAGAACTAAAGAAATATATTCAAGGGTCCTAATTCATTGACCAGGTGGCCATCTTCATGAATAAACTATTATATATTTCTATACTTACAGATTACTGGATAGTCCATATTCTCATTTTATTTGATTCCCAAGAAATAATCTTGGAAAAGTTTGACATTCTGTCCTATAGATGGTTCACAGAAGTGACTTCCTAAGTGAAATAGTAAGAGGATCATGGCTATTATCTTGGGTGCAGTGAGAGAGGTAAGTGTGCAGATTAATAACAATAGTACATTTTATAAAGAATCAACTATTTACATAATTTTCATTAACAAACCACCAGAATGGAACAAATTTGGGGGGTTAGATTGCCCTCAAATTTTAAGTAGAAATTTGGGTGCCCTGTAATCCAGTGCCCTGTAAATATAGAAAATATGCCCAATCATTAATAAAGGCAGATAAATGGTCAATAAATCATACTGTTTTCATATATTTATTTTAACTTCGATAAATCCTCTAGATGAATAACCATTCCTATTGAATCACGGAATTTAAGTAGCTTGCCACAGGCAACAAAATAAAAAGCAGAATCTGAATTCAAATTTATATCTGGTGGGTGTCAAAGGTCACTTTTTTTCATTATGCCATACATTACACATCAAGAGCAGTATAACATGCTTCAGACCCTCCTTAGGTCCAGAAGTTAAATACCATAGATTATATTGGAGTACATAGTGAACACTCAGTAATAATAATAATAAACAATCATATTGTGGGTTATCAAAATTATCTTCCCTGAGGGAAGACTCTTCATTCCCCATCAATATAAAAGCATGTTAATAACCTGTACACTTTCTCCTGAAATAAGAGCTTTGGAATCAGGAAAACTTGAATTCTCTCACTTATCAACTATAGAACCATGGACGGATTGCATCACTTTTTTTTTTTAAGATGTACGTATTTATTTGAGAGAGAGAGAGAGAGCACAAACAGGAGGAGGAGCAGAGGGAGAGGGAGAGGGAGAATTTCAAGCAGATTCTCCTCTGAACATGGAGCCTGAGGCAGGGCTGGATCTCACAACCCTGATAGCAGGACCTGAGCTGAAACCAAGAGTTGGACACTCAACCAACTGAGCCACCCTGGTACCCCTGGTCACTTCTTAAAGCTTCAATTTCCTCATTTGAAATATTGGGATATAATAACATCACTGGGATCTATGATTATATACCGTATTGCCTGTTATTATATAGCAATTTGAAATGATCCTCTACAAGTGATTTTAATTCCTGACACACCCTGTTGGGTCTGATTGGACTCTTTGTCTCTCCCTCTGCTCTTTGTTTTAGAAAAGGACCCTATTTGACAGTAACACAGTTAAATGTGGATGCCATTGGGAAGATGGCTCTGAAACTAACACTTACTTTCTGCACAAAGAAATACTGCTCATTCTTTTGTGCCTATGGCTGCCCCTTTTAGATTATTCCCAAGTTCAAGACTTGGTTCAAGAAGGTTTTCATTGCTGCCTGCCAGACAGGGCTAATTAGGATTGTGTTTCTGCACCCCACAGCCATGCCAGACAAAGAAGTCATTCAGCTGTGTACAGAACATTTAGTATCATGGCATCAAGCCATGTGGCATAATGAGCGTTGTGAAGCACCAGACTTAAGTCCTAATTGCAGCTCTACTGAATCGGAATTGAATACAAACCTGAACTCTCTTGGTCCCAGTTTACTTATCTATAAAATCACAGAATCACAGAATTTTGTTACATACAGCCATTGGGTTCCCCAAATTCTAAGTTACTAGGAATGACTCTCCAGAAATAAAATATTCAGAAGACTTCAATCACTTATTTGCACCTTCAGTTATTCACTAATTTAAGCTTGTTTAGTGCCAGGCACTGTTCCTTCTAAACATTGGAGATCCCACAACTGGGGAGACAGGGTGAAAATAGAGTCTTTGTTTTCAAGAATTTTAAATTCCTTGAAGACAACAAATGATAAACTAAAAAGTAAATATAGAACATGATAGCAACTTCTAGAAAACTTGAGGGAATATTATTATCAAGAAGGTGATATATAAAAAAATGTCAATTTAATCTATTAAATGAGTGCTGTTATTTACAGTCATTCTAACACAAAAGGGAGATAAATATTTCTTTCTTGAGCAAATCAACTAGAATGGGCTATAGTCCAGATGCATAGTTAAAGTCAGTAGCACAGGGACACCTCAATTAAGAGTCTACCTTCAGCTCAGCTCAGGATCCCAGGGTCCTGGGATCAAGTCCTACATGGGAAGTTCCTTGCTCAGTGGGGAACCTGCTTCTCTGCCTGCTGCTCCCCCTGCTTGTGCTCTCTAACAAATAAATAAATAAAATCTTTTAAAAAAAAGAGAGAGAGAGAGTCAGTAGTACAAAAAGTTGGAAAATTTGATGACAGCAAGATTTTAAAAAAAAATTACAGAAAGGAATACAGACATAAACAAATGAGAAAGCTTACCAGGAGAGAAAAGGAAAAAATGAGGAATGCCAGGCAGTGAACTTTAAGTCTATGTTAGAAGCTATTTATCTGTTCATTTCTAACTCATTGCAACAATTGAATAATTTATTTCTCTCAGTTTAAAATGAAACTAAGGCTCAAAGAGGATGTGTCACCTGCTAGGATCTGCACACAGCCATCAACTTAAAAACCGACACTCTTTCCCTGGCAATGAGACTCCTATGAAACTCTTAGGAGTGTGGAAGGGTGAGAACTTATTGTATAAGAGCCTTGACATTCTTTGTGTGACACTGATACTTGACCAACCACACACAGATCACAGGGTATCCTAGCAAATAATACAATTCTTTTTATTGTGAAAGTGTAGATTTCACACTGAAGGTTGAACATCTCGTATTTCTCTTAAATTTCAAGACAAATCCTTGTTTTACATGAAGAGAAAATCCCTCCTCCAGGCTCTACTGGATAAAGCAGGTTGAGCTGAGAAGTGAAAAGAGAGAAAGGGGAAGGAGCTGAAATAAGGCAAGCATACTGTGTAGGGCTGAATTCATTTTAATTATAAAATAGATGGTTGACTAGAAGATAGGGCAAATATGATGAGCAATGCCTTCATGTTTTTGATTTGCACTGGAAGCCGCTGATTCTGCCTCGTTGCAATTGCAAACATTTCTATTAACTTGACAATTACTTTTACTTAAAGATAATGAGTGGGTTTGACTCTTCTGTCATAGTTCCAATTCTGAGCCTGCTTCTCATTTTTCTTTTAAATATTAAAATCTTCATGACTAAAGCTTCCAAACAACATTTTCCTCCAGGACCCAGACCTTTGCCAATTATTGGAAATCTGCATATTCTCAATCTGAAGAGGCCATATCAAACTATGCTGGAGGTAAAAAATGATTGTTCATTTCATACTTATTTAGAATTTTCTACCCTCATTCTTACCCTCACGAGTTTATTAGCATGCACACACACTTATGACTGGTTTGTATATGTATAATGAAGTAATTAAATAGGATTCAAAGTTAATTGAGCTGTTTTATTTTATGTTTAGTTTCTTTTAAATTTGGATATATAAAAATATTAGTAAATATATTTCTATTATTTAAAGTGGTATTTTACCCTGAAATATTTATGATCTGTATCCTTTATTTCAGCCACTTTGATCTACATATTCCATATTCTATATCCATATTCTATGTCCTACATATTTCTCTATAAAGGGACTGTTTATGATCATAGTCTTACTCTAGAAAATTTTAATTGTTATTAAAAAGAGTGTCTGTGGAAGCACAATCTACAGTATGGCCCCAGCAACTGAGATTCAAAATTGTCTGTCATTAATTAGCTGTGTAAATTTCTATAAGAATTTAATGTCTATTTCTTTGCCTGTACAGTTACAGGGCTATACCAAATATTGGACAAATTTCTCTAATTTCTACTTCAAATATTTTACAGTTCTTGATTGTGTAATTAAGATAGAGGGATGGAAGGAAGAAAGGAAAGAAAAGGAAGGGAAGGGAGGGGAGGGGAAGGGAGGGGAAGGGAAAGGAGACGAGAGGAGAGGAAAGGAAAGGAAAGGGAGTAAGAAAAGAGAGAAAAGAAGGAAGAGAAAGGAAAGGAAGAAAGATGGGAAAGAAACAAGGAAAGAAAGAAAGAGAGAGAAAGGAAGGAAGGAAGGAAGGAGGGAGGAAGGGAGGGAAGGAAGGAAGGAAGAGAAAGAAGAGAAGATAAAAGAAAAGAGGGAAGGGAGGGAGGGAGGAAGGGAGGGAGGGAAGAACAAAAATATAATATTTAAAATTTGCATTTGGCCATAAATTCCTATTTTTAAGTGCAAAGGGCAAATAATTGATATTGAGTTCAGCTATATTCCATAAATTCTAAGCTTGAAAACCATAACAGGAAATATACTGAAGAGAAAACCATTACTTTGCCTCTGTGGACAACACAATCATCATCATCACCATCATCTAATATTCGTATTGTAATCTTATTTTACAAGGGAATGCTAGGATTTCACTTATTCCTTACAACCACCCTCAAAGGAAAATAGGGATGATATTTTTATCTCAATTCCACAGATATGTGACTCAGAGCAATTAACTTTTACTAGTAACTTTCATTTTCTGAACTTTTTATGCTACTTTACGGCTTTCTCCTATACTCAATGGTCATATGACGGGTCGATTCCTCAGGAGTGCAAGATCTCTCAACAAAGTCTTTCATCTAATTCCATTTGCCCAACCCTATTTGTTTCCTAACATTCCTGGTTTTTTTTGCTTACATATTAACCAGCCTAATCTCTTTACTATTTAGATCTTCATTTTTTATCATTTTTACTTCTGTCCTGCTGTTCTGTGTTAATTTCACCTATGAAATGTCTTTTCATCACTTCTTCTGTGCCTATGTCTACATTTTTTTCTCAAAATATACCTTGGTAATTTTTGTTCCTTTTCTGAAACCTGCCATTTTATCCAATGTATATGTTGTGGTTCACAACTGAGAAGCTGTCGTCACAGACTCAAATTCCTATTTTAATTTTTACTTACCTGTAACATTAAGTTAAATTCTATTATCTTCCTAAATTATTGAATGCTTTTACAATCTGAATGTTATTCTTTTTTTTTAATTTAAATTTTATTATTTTTTTTAAACATATAATATATTTTTATCCCCAGGGGTACAGGTCTGTGAATCACCAGGTTTACACATTTCACACCACTCACCATAGCACATACCCTCCCCAATGTCCATAACCCCATCCCCCTCTCCCAACCCTCCTCCAACCATCAACCCTCAGTTTGTTTTGTGAGATTAAGAGTCACTTATGGTTTGTCTCCCTCCCAATCCCATCTTGTTTCATTTACTCTTCTCCTACCCCTTAACCCCCGCCCCATGTTGCATCTTCTCTCCCTCATATCAGGGAGATCATATGATAGTTGTCTTTCTCTGATTGACTTATTCTGCTAAGCATGATACCCTCTAGTTCCATCCACGTCGTTGCAAATGGCAAGATTTCATTTCTTTTGATGGCTGCATAGTATTCCATTGTGTATATATACCACATCTTCTTTATCCATTCGTCTGTTGATGGACATCTAGGTTCTTTCCATAGTTTGGCTATTGTAGACATTGCTGCTATAAACATTCGGGTGCACGTGCCCCTTCGGATCACTACGTTTGTATCTTTAGGATAAATACCCAGCAGTGCAATTGCTGGGTCATAGGGTAGTTCTATTTTCAACATTTTGAGGAACCTCCATGCTGTTTTCCAGAGTGGTTGCACCAACTTGCATTCCCACAACAGTGTAGGAGGGTTCCCCTTTCTCCGCATCCTCGCCAGCATCTGTCATTTCCTGACTTGTTAATTTTAGCCATTCTGACTGGTGTGAGGTGATATCTCATTGTGGTTTTGATTTGTATTTCCCTGATGCTGAGTGATATGGAGCACTTTTTCATGTGTCTGTTGGCCATCTGGATGTCTTCTTTGAAGAAATGTCTGTTCATGTCCTCTGCCCATTTCTTGATTGGATTATTTGTTCTTTGGGTGTTGAGTTTGCTAAGTTCTTTATAGATTTTGGACACTAGCCCTCTATCTGATATGTCGTTTGCAAATATCTTCTCCCATTCTATCAGTTGTCTTTTGGTTTTGTTAACTGTTTCCTTTGCTGTGCAAAAGCTTTTGATCTTGATAAAATCCCAATAGTTCATTTTTGCCCTTGCTTCCCTTGCCTTTGGCGATGTTCCTAGGAAGATGTTGCTGCGGCTGAGGTCGAAGAGGTTGCTGCCTCTGTTCTCCTCAAGGATTTTGATGGATTCCTTTCTCACATTGAGGTCCTTCATCCACTTTGAGTGTGTGGTGTAAGGAAATGATCCAATTTCATTTTTCTGCATGTGGTTGTCCAATTTTCCCAACACCATTTATTGAAGAGGCTGTCTTTTTTCCATTGGACATTCTTTCCTGCTTTGTCGAAGATTAGTTGACCATAGAGTTGAGGGTCTATTTCTGGGCTCTCTATTCTGTTCCATTGATCTATGTGTCTGTTTTTGTGCCAGTACCATGCTGTCTTGATGATGACAGCTTTGTAATAGAGCTTGAAGTCCGGAATTGTGATGCCACCAACTTTGGCTTTCTTTTTCAATATTCCTTTGGCTATTCGAGGTCTTTTCTGGTTCCATATAAATTTTGGGATTATTTGTTCCATTTCTTTGAAAAAAATGGATGGTACTTTGATAGGAATTGCATTAAATGTGTAGATTGCTTTAGGTAGCATAGACATTTTCACTATATTTATTCTTCCAATCCAAGAGCATGGAACATTTTTCCATTTCTTTGTGTCTTCCTCAATTTCTTTCATGAGTACTTTATAGTTTTCTGTGTATAGATTCTTAGTCTCTTTGGTTAGGTTTATTCCTAGGTATCTTATGGTTTTGGGTGCAATTGTAAATGGGATGGATTCCTTAATTTCTCTTTCTTCTGTCTTGTTGTTGGTGTAGAGAAATGCAACGGATTTCTGTGCATTGATTTTATATCCTGACACTTTACTGAATTCCTGTACAAGTTCTAGCAGTTTTGGAGTGGAGTCTTTTGGGTTTTCCACATATAGTATCATATCATCTGCGAAGAGTGAGAGTTTGACTTCTTCTTTGCCGATATGGATGCCTTTAATTTCCTTTTGTTGTCTGATTGCTGAGGCTAGGACTTCTAGTACTATGTTGAATAGCAGTGGTGATAAAGGACATCCCTGCCGTGTTCCTGACCTTAGCGGAAAAGCTTTCAGTTTTTCTCCATTGAGAATGATATTTGCGGTGGGTTTTTCATAGATGGCTTTGATAATATTGAGGTATGTGCCGTCTATCCCTACACTTTGAAGAGTTTTGGTCAGGAAGGGATGCTGTACTTTGTCAAATGCTTTTTCAGCATCTATGGAGAGTATCATATGGTTCTTGTTCTTTCTTTTATTAATGTGTTGTATCACATTGATTGATTTGCGGATGTTGAACCAGCCTTGCAGGCCTGGAATAAATCCCACTTGGTCGTGGTGAATAATCCTTTTAATGTACTGTTGAATCCTATTGGCTAGTATTTTGGTGAGAATTTTTGCATCTGTGTTCATCAAGGATATTGGTCTGTAGTTCTCTTTTTTGATGGGATCCTTGTCTGGTTTTGGGATCAAGGTGATGCTGGCCTCATAAAATGAGTTTGGAAGTTTTCCTTCCATTTCTATTTTTTGGAACAGTTTCAGGAGAATAGGAATTAGTTCTTCTTTAAATGTTTGGTAGAATTCCCCCGGGAAGCCGTCTGGCCCTGGGCTTTTGTTTGTTTGGAGATTTGTGATGACTGTTTCAATCTCTTTACTTGTTATGGGTCTGTTCAGGCTTTCTATTTCTTCCTGGTTCAGTTGTGGTAGTTTATATGTCTCTAGGAATGCATCCATTTCTTCCAGATTGTCAAATTTGTTGGCGTAGAGTTGCTCATAGTATGTTCTTATAATTGTCTGTACTTCTTTGGTGTTAGTTGTGATCTCTCCTCTTTCATTCATGATTTTATTTATTTGGGTCCTTTCTCTTTTCTTTTTTTTTTTTTTATTTGACAGACAGATCATGAGTAGGCAGAGAGGCACGCAGAGAGTGAGAGAGGAGGAGGAGGCAGGCTCCCTGCTGAGCAGAGAGCCCGATGTGGGACTCGATCCCAGGACCCTGAGATCATGACCTGAGCTGAAGGCAGAGGCTTTAACCACTAAGCCACCCAGGCGCCCCTCTCTTTTCTTTTTGATAAGTCTGGCCAGGGTTTTATCAATCTTATTAATTCTTTCAAAGAACCAGCTCCTAGTTTCGTTGATTTGTTCTATTGGTTTTTTGGTTTCTATTTCATTGATTTCTGCTCTGATCTTTATGATTTGTCTTCTCCTGCTGGGTTTAGGGTTTCTTTCTTGTTCTTTCTCCAGCTCCTTTAGGTGTAGGGTTAGGTTGTGTACCTGAGACCTTTCTTGTTTCTTGAGAAAGGCTTGTACTGCTATATATTTTCCTCTCAGGACTGCCTTTGTTGTGTCCCACAGATTTTGAACCGTTGTGTTTTCATTATCATTTGTTTCCATGAATTTTTTCAATTCTTCTTTAATTTCCTGGTTGACTCATTCATTCTTTAGAAGGATGCTGTTTAGTCTCCATGTATTTGGGTTCTTTCCAAATTTCCTCTTGTGATTGAGTTCTAGCTTCAGAGCGTTGTGGTCTGAAAATATGCAGGGAATGATTCCAATCTTTTGATAATGGTTGAGACCTGATTTAGGAACGAGGATGTGAGCTATTCTGGAGAATGTTCCATGTGCACTAGAGAAGAATGTGTATTCTGTTGTTTTGGGATGAAATGTTCTGAATATATCTGTGATGTCCATCTGGTCCTGTGTGTCATTTAAGGCCTTGATTTCCTTGTTGATCTTTTGCTTGGATGATCTGTCCATTTCAGTGAGGGGAGTGTTAAAGTCCCCTACTATTATTGTATTACTGTTGATGTGTTTCTTTGATTTTGTTATTAATTGGTTTATATAGTTGGCTGCTCCCACGTTAGGGCCATAGATATTTAAAATTGTTAGATCTTCTTGTTGGACAGATCCTTTGAGTATGATATAGTGTCCTTCCTCATCTCTTGTTATAGTCTTTGGCTTAAAATCTAATTGATCTGATATAAGGATTGCCACTCCTGCTTTCTTCTGATGTCCATTAGCATGGTAAATTCTTTTCCACCCCCTCACTTTAAACCTGGAGGTGTCTTCGGGTTTAAAATGAGTTTCTTGTAGGCAACATATAGATGGGTTTTGTTTTTTTTATCCATTCTGATACCCTGTGTCTTTTGATTGGGGCATTTAGCCCATTAACATTCAGGGTAACTATTGAGAGATATGAATTTAGTGCCATTGTATTGCCTGTAAGGTGACTGTTATTGTATATTGTCTCTGTTCCTTTCTGATCTACTACTTTTAGGGTCTCTCTTTGCTTAGAGGACCCCTTTCAATATTTCCTGTAGAGCTGGTTTGGTGTTTGCAAATTCTTTCAGTTTTTGTTTGTCCTGGAAGCTTTTAATCTCTCCTTCTATTTTCAATGATAGTCTAGCTGGATATAGTATTCTTGGCTGCATGTTTTTCTCGTTTAGTGCTCTGAATATATCATGCCAGTTCTTTCTGGCCTGCCAGGTCTCTGTGGATAAGTCTGCTGCCAATCTAATATTTTTACCATTGTATGTTACAGACTTCTTTTCCCGGGCTGCTTTCAGGATTTTCTCTTTGTCACTAAGACTTGTAAATTTTACTATTAGGTGACGGGGTGTGGACCTATTCTTATTGATTTTGAGGGGGGTTCTCTGAACTTCCTGGATTTTGATGCTTGTTCCCTTTGCCATATTGGGGAAATTCTCTCCAATAATTCTCTCCAATATACCTTCTGCTCCCCTCTCTGTTTCCTCTTCTTCTGGAATCCCAATTATTCTAATGTTTCGTCTCATGGTGTCACTTATCTCTCGAATTCTCCCCTCATTGTCCAGTAGCTGTTTGTCCCTCTTTTGTTCAGCTTCTTTATTCTCTGTCATTTGGTCTTCTATATCACTAATTCTTTCTTCTGCCTCATTTATCCTAGCAGTGAGAGCCTCCATTTTTGATTGCACCTCATTAATAGCTTTTTTGATTTCAACTTGGTTAGATTTTAGTTCTTTTATTTCTCCAGAAAGGGCTTTAAATCTCCCGAGAGGGTTTCTCTAATATCTTCCATGCCTTTTTCGAGCCTGGCTAGAACCTTGAGAATCGTCATTCTGAACTCTAGATCTGACAGATTACCAATGTCTGTATTGATTAGGTCCCTAGCCTTTGGTACTGCCTCTTGTTCTTTTTTTTGTGGTGAATTTTTCCGCCTTGTCATTTTGTCCAGATAAGAGTATATGAAGGAGTGAGTAAAATACTAGAAGGATGGCAACAACCCCAGGAAAATATGCTTTATCCAAATCAGAAGAGATCCCAAGTCATGAGGGGGGAGAAAGGGGATTAAAAAGAGGTTCAGAAAGACAAAAAAAAAAAATTAAACAATTAAAAGAAGAAAATGAATAAAGAAAAAATATAAACAGGAAAAAATATATTAGATAAACTAGTTAAAAAACGTTAAAAAAGAAAAGGGTAAAAGTTTAAAAAAATTTAGCAGAAGAAGAGAAAAAAATTGAAAAAGAAAAAAAAATTAACTGCAAGGCTCAAGAATCATAGGGAGAAAGCCATGAGCTCCGGCTTTGCTTTCTCCTCCTCTGGAATTCTGCTGCTCTCCTTGGTATTAAAACTGCACTCCTTCGTAGGTGAACTTGGTCCTGGCTGGATTTCTTGTTGCTCTTCTGGGGGAGGGGCCTGCTGTAGTGATTCTCAAGCGTCTTTGCCCCAGGCGGAGTTGCACCGCCCTTACCCGGGGCCCGGCTGAGTAATCTGCTCAGGTTCGCTTGTGGGAGCTTTTGTTCCCTGAGCGCTTTCCATAGAGTTCCGGAGGACGGGAATGAAGATGGCGGCCTCCCAGTCTCCGGCCCGGAGGAGCCAAGAGCCCGGGGCCTCACTCCTCAGTGCGCCCTCAGAGAACAGCGCCCAATTACTCCCATCACCCTGGCCTCCAGCTGCGCTCTGAGCTGACCAAGCCTGTGACTGGTTCAAGGTAACCCCGAGCTTAGTGCTTACTCCTCGGCTCTGTCTCTGTATCCAGCTTCCCCGTTGTAATACCTGTAAGCTCTGTGACACTCAGACACCCCCGATCCTTCTGTGACCCTGCGGGACCTGAGGCCACGCTGACCCCACATGTGCTTCACCCTGGTTAAGCCTCTGGAGCTATGTCCCTCAACGGAACAGTCTTTTAAAAGTCCTGATTTTGTGCTCTGTTGCTCCGCCGCTTGCCGGGAGCCGGCCTCTCCCCCCGCAGTCTATCTTCCCGTCACTTTGGATTCACTTCTCCGCCAGTCCTACCTTGCAGAAAGTGGTTGATTTTCTGTTTCTAGAATTGCTGTTCTTCTTCTCTTCAATCTCCTATTGGATTTGTAGGTGTTTGCAATCTTTAGATAAGCTATCTAGCTGATCTCCCGCTACTGAAGTAGTCTCAGCCTGCTACTTCTCCGCCATCTTGACTCCTCTCTGAATGTTATTCTTTAAATTCAAGGTTTTTGTAGTCACCACCTGTCACCAAATAACATTATTAAAATATCATAGACTGTATTTCCTATGCTATACTTTTCATCTCTTTGATTGTTTATAACTGGAAGTTTATACCTCTTAATCCCCGTTTTCTGTCCACCTATCCCTCAGCTACTTTCCCCCTGTTAACCATCCGTTTGTTCTCCATAATTAAGAATCTGTTTCTTGGTTTGTCTCTCTCTCTTTTTTTCCCCTTTTGCTCATTTGTTTTGTTTTTCTAAATACCACGTATAAGTAAAATTGTATGGTATTTGTCTTCCTCTTTCTAATTTATTTCACCTAACATAATACCTTCTTGGTCCATCCATGTAATTGCAAATAGCAAGAATTCATTCTTTTTTATGGCTGAGTAATAGTACTCTGTAAGCATGTGAGTGCCTGTGTGTGTGTGTGTGTGTGCGTGCGTGTGTATATCATATCTTCCTTATTCATTTGTCCATTGTCATTTGTCCATTGATGGATGCTTGGGTTGCTTCTATATCTTGGCTGTTGTATAATGCTGCAATAAACAGAGGGGTGCATATACCTTCAAACTAATGTTTCATTGCCTTGGGGCAAATACCCAGCAGTGAAATTACTGAATCATATGGTATTTCTATTTTTAATTGTTTAAGTAACTTCCATACTGTTTTCCATAGTGACTGCACCAATTTATGTTCCCACCAATAGTGCACGAGTGTTGCAATTATAATGTTATTTTCCAAAGTCAAGTTTCCTAAAGAAAGAAATATTAGAGTCCATTTCTCATTTTTACCTAAACCTTAGTTGGGTAAAAACCACAAGCTCTGCAGATGACAAGGCTCCATGTGTATGCTTTTTGAGCATTGTTATTTACTATTTCTTGAGGCCACTGTACCTTGCCTATATGATGGAAATGATGATAACATCTACTTTTTTGGTTTACAATGTGCATTAAAAGAGATACTGTCAATATAGTTAGGAAGCAATAAATGATCACTCTTGTTATTTTTAATTATCAAAGAAAATTGAATGTTTTCTTTATAGTATGAAATGTCACATAGTAGTGCAGAACTAACTTGGACCTACTATGGTTACAGCATCCCACAAAGAATAGGGCGTGAATATGGTGGTCAGGTAGTCAAGTGTGTTGGTAAGGAAGTGCTTTGCCTTCCTAGAGCCCACGGTGGGCATTTTCTGAGACCAGACAAAAATATAATAGAGGGAAACTAGGAGTGAATTCCATAATGTCTGAGCCCTGCTACTGGAAATCCCAAACAAAATGGAGCATAAGGACAATCAGTGGATGATCATAATAATCATGGCTTAAACAGGTAGAGCAACCAAGGAGTATCTTTAGTGAACTAGTCAAGTATTGTCATTTCACAAGAATATAAAACTGATTAATTGGTCAGAATTAAATTTTCAAAGATCGAGATCTAGTTCATTTTTTATTACAGTACCATGTTTTAGTTGCTTCTTTTTTTTTTTTTTTTAATACACCCAAGCTCTGCCAGAAATATGGCTCCATTTACAGCATCCAAATGGGTCCAAAGAAGGTGGTGGTACTCTCTGGATATGAGACAGTGAAAGATGCCCTGGTCAATTACGGTGATCAATTTGGGGAACGATCTCAAGTGCCTATATTTGAAAGACTTTTTGAAGGAAAAGGTAATAAGCTCTAAGCTTAAGTTATATCCTTATAGTTAAAATTATTAAATCAATTGCACCATATTAACTTTAATAATTCCTTTCATGATTTAATTTTCCCTTCATCAATATACATCACACAAATAGAATTTACTGAGGGGAAAATTTATGTTTATGGTTTTATTCTCATTGAACATTATAATTCTATTAAACAAATAATTATTAGCCAGAAACTATGTGGAAAGTATAGTCAGCATTAGGGAAATACAAAGAGAACAGAGGCCATCAGCTTAAGAGGTCACAGTCTAATGATTGCAACTGATCCATCAAAAAATACAATAGCAATAGTGTTATAAATAATATTGGACCATATTTTCAGCTAGATAAAGTTGTTGTATCTTGCTTTTGTGTGTCTTAGATAAATGCCTTGAGGAAATCCAGATGTTACACTGTTATGTCAGTCCACTAAAAGACTAAAAGTCTTTAAGTTATTACAATAGCCCTTTAATGCTCATTTAATAACTCTAAAAATGGGAATGGTTTCATCTTGACATTATTTTTAGTAAACTGATATTGGTATCTAGTCAATACTACTAAGCCATTTTAATGCTTCAACAGCGTTTTGAAAAAGTATTTCTCACACTATCCTTCTCCAACATCTTGTTCTTTGAGATATTAATAGATGTTCTATGCAAAAACCAGTGTCAGTGAAGTGAATTTGAGAAAACTACATAATGAAGGCCTCTCTTTGAACTCCTGGAGTGCCTTATGGTATGTTAAAACCTCTGAGAAAAACACCAAAGTCTACATACTTTTATTTAATTCAGTCTTCACACTTATAAGTCCTTGCAACATTTCTTTTTTTTTTTTTCTTTTTACATGAAATCTAATTAGTTAACATACAGTGTAATATTGGTTTCAGGAGTAGAAATCAGTGATTCATCACTTACCTACAACATGAGTGCTCATTACAAGCATCTCCTTGATATCCATCTCCCATTTAGGTTCCCCCCAACCTCTTTTCATCAACCCTCAGTTTGTCCTCTACTGTTAAGAGTCTCTTATGACTTGTTTCCCTCTCTCTTCCCCACCCTCCATATGTTCATCTGTATTGTTTCTTAAATTCCACTTATGAGTGAAATCCTATGGTAGTTGTCTTTCTCTGACTAATTTCACTTAACATGATACCCTCTAGTTCCATCCATATTGTTGCAAAGGGCAAGATATCACTCTTTTATATGCCTGAGTAATATTCTATTGAACTACACACACACACACACACACGCACACACATTTACAACAGTCCTTGAGACATTTTTTTTTTAAGATTTTATTTATTTATTTGATAGAGATCACAAGTAGGCAGAGAAGCAGGCAGAGAGAGAGAGGAGGAAGCAGGCTCCCTGCCAAGCAGAGAGCCTGATGTGGGGCTCGATTCCAAGACCCTGGGATCATGACCTGAGCCGAAGGCAGAGGCTTTAACCCACTGAGCCACCCAGGTGCCCCTACATTTCTTTATCTTAGAATTCTTACTAACATCTCATAAAATCAGCATTGAAGAACAACAGATCATTCAGTCCCTGGTCTTTAGCACCTGGCCTCTATCTTCTTCTATTCCTTCTAGAAATCAGGGGCACGTTTTGTCTCTTCCCTCTGGCATCTCTGCTTTTTTTCATAAGACTTTGCATATTACTCACTGATGCTATGATTATACACAAAATCGTTTTAATTTATATCAATATCAAATCTAACAGTGTTTTCCTCAGCAAATCATTTTAAGAATCAAGTAGTCTTTCTTTTTAAGTGACTTAACTGGTCATAGGAAAATTACTTTTTGTTCAAAGAGAAAATGATTCGTTCTCCACCCCACACCCTGTCTAGTAATCTACCCAAATGGGTAAAAACATTCTTTAAACCAATTTTGTATAAATAGAGGAAAAATTTAATATTTTCTTTAGCATTAGACCATTTTGGGGTATTACATCATCTTAATATTTTGCCATGTAACTTACATATATTTTAAACTTTGGTGCCAGGTTGTGTTTTGTTTGTTTGTTTGTTTGTTTGTTTGTTTTTAAGATTTTACTTATTTGAGAGAGAGGGAGAGCAAGCACAAGTAGGGAAAGAGCTAGTGGCAGAGGGATAAGGGAGAAACAGATTTCTTGCTGAGCGAGCCGAGAACCCAATGCAGGGCCCAATCCCAGGACCCTGAGATCATGACCTGAGATGAAGGCAGAGACACTTAACTGACTGAACCACCCAGGCGCCCCGGGTGCCAGTTTTTAGAAGTTCTAGGAACACCTAGTGGCTCAGTTGGTTAAGCATCTGGCTTTGGCTCAGCTCCTGATCCCACGGTCCTGGGATTGATTCCTGCATCAGGTTCTCTGGTCAGTGGGGAGCCTGCTTCTCCCTCTGCTGCTCCCCTTGCTTGTGCTCTCTCATCTCTGTCAAATAAATAAATAAAATCTTCAAAAAATGACAAATAAATAAGTAAGAAAGTAAATAAATAAATAAACTTCCATTCCTTATATTGCTAAATTGATGTTCTCCACAATGACATGGCTGGACTATCACTATGTCCTGAAAGATACAGGGAAATCTGTGGGCCTTTCATGTTCTACTACTGTGTTCTCAAATGTAAATCTTTAAATATTAACATGAGATAGTTTGAAGAGTCATATATTTGTTACAAAAGAGTTTTATGCACCACAGTATCCACAGACAGAATGACATTCTATTAATTTAAGAACTGAACGTGAGCAGAATCTAACCTTTGCCAGTGTCCTTTCAAAGGAAGGCTTATCCTCCCATGAAGTGGCAACAGATGCACAGGAGAGATCTCTCTTCGTGTTTTGGGTTTCATGCTGACACTGGCAGGGATGGCACTGCCCCATTTCCAACACCTAGGTTGCCTTAGTTTATTCTGATTTCTTATTTTAGGAAACTATTCCTATTTCCAACTCAGAAAGACCTCCCCTGTCTCTGGAACCTCCACAGAAAAATGAGAAAAATGCCAGTGGAGGAAGGGCCAGAGCTAGGGACTGAAACACAAGGAGTAATGCCACCGTCACCACAAACTGACCGTGGAAAAATATGGGCCACTTTGGCAATCCTCTCTCTCCTTATTTTTCTGTAAGTTAGCGTATATCCCAACTCTTCTAAGAATTTGTTTATTATTTCCTTTAGCCATGCACAAATTCACAAAGCTGTTGTAGTTAATAAATATTTATCACACACCTACTCTGTGCTACAGCAACACGTGTGACTAGAAATTAGTATGTAGAGAACCAATGTGGAAGCTTGGCTACACCTCTTGGTAATTATTTACTCCTAACTTTTTACTTGGGTGAGTCTTGTGTCTGTAGTCCACATTTTTCCTTAGCAAAAAAGACTTTGTTTTCTAATGTTCATCAGTCCCTTAACCACACACCTAGCATGATGTAAACATATAATAGAGACTCAGGATTTGTTTAACGAATTTGTCAGAGAAGTAGAATTAAAACCGAAATCTTCTCCCAACCCAGAAATCCTCCTCTCCACAAACGTAATAGAAAAAGAAAACAATTTTATTGTTGAATAAGCATCAAACCAAGATGGGATGTGTATCACAGACAATCCACTAAGAAATTGCAAAGACAAAAACAAATCTCACTCTGTTATACAACGAAGCAGACTCAACCCAATACAAAAAGGTTCTCAGGGAAAACAATAACTAGTCCTCAATAACTAAGAGGGCTTGACAGCACCATTTGTCACCCATAGTTCATCCTAGATACACCCAGTAATCAGGGTGACCATCTGTGTTAATTGTCTGTATACAGAAGAATAATAAAGTCCTCATACCTTTATGATTGCAATTTGGAGCAAGGAACCCACCAAAGTGAGGCTCCTACCCTCACACAGAAACTGGGAGAAAGGGGCACTCTCTTCCTCGATGTTTATATTCTAAAACAGATGGCCCCCAGTGGCCAAGAAAGCCATTGCTAGGTCACAAAAATATTCATATTTTCAGAAGGACTTATATGTGATATACGTCATATGTGTTTGATATGATTATCTATATACGATTTAAAAACTGGAAAAATACAAGTCTTCTAAAGTAAATGCTCTGAGTAAAAGAGAAGCCTCTTACTTTCAACAGGGAGAATAAAGCCTCTCTTAAATTTTTACTTGTCCTTGCAAATTAAATATTAAAAACCTTGCAGAAATAATTTTCAAACACTTTACTCATTATAAGGAATTGTCTTCTCTCATGGTGAAACTTGGAAAACTATGAGAAGATTCAGCCTGACCACCTTACGGAACTTTGGAATGGGCAAGCGGCTCATAGAAGACAGGATCATAGAGGAATGCCAGAATCTCATACACAGCTTTGAGTCTCACAGAGGTCCGTAGGATGAATTAAACCACGTCTTACTTTCATGAGGAAGAAGCCAAATGCTATATTTTATTACGTAGACATAATTTCAGTCTTGTAGGAAAATTCTAAGAATTTACAAATAATTCCCCAAATCATGCTCTTCTGTAAGATTTCCCAAATGTCAGCATTTTACGTTTGCCTTCTTTCTTGCTCTCTTTTTCTAAACTATTTGAAAGTGCTTTGGAGACATGCTCTCTCTTTATTCCTAAACACTTCAATGAGTTCCCTTGAAATAAACTAACACATTCTCTCACATTCCAAAGGTACGATTGTCGAAACTCAGGAAATTAGTATTGACTCAGTAAACGCCTAAACTTATTTGGCCGGATTTTGCCATTGTCCCATTAATGTCCTGAATAGCAAAAGAAAATCCTGACCCATGCATCACGTTCACTTGTCATGTCTCTTTTGCTTCCTTTCATCTGGAACAGTTCTTCAGTAACAGGTGTATTTCTGATCTCCTAAATGATATACAGTTAATTCCATATTATTTTAATATTTTATATATCTAATATTTTAATTTCTATTTTCCTTAATAAATTGAGCTCATTCCTAACTAAAAAATGTCCATGTGACTATTATCTTCATGCAGGTAGCAACATGAAGAGAAATGGTCAAAGGCAGGCAAACCTGAGATGAATACAGACAAGAAACAGAAAGCTCGGGGACCCATGTGCTAAGTTAGCCATCGCTGTACACAGAGAGAGAGCCCATCAGCAGTTTGGAGAAAAGTACTTAGAGGAAAATATCTTTTCCCTCTGCAGTGTTAAGCTCCTAACAAACATTAATTTCTCTAGTATTTGTGTACACAGTATCTGAAACACCCTTACATTTATATGCTAAAAAGGAAATATATTCCCTACAGAAATTCCCCCAAGCCTTCAGCCTCCACATTAAGGTAGGTGCTCATGTTAAAAGTAAATCTTAGCATTCTGGTTGCCAAAAATAAGTGTACATCCACTAATGTCTGTTTAATGATCTAAATAGTTTTCAATGATGCTGAGGAAAACAGGTCCCAGTAACAGAAGAGGCTAAAATAAGAGGCTCTAGATGAGGGTCTTTTAAGTAGAATCAATTTAATCATCTAGATATCCTCTTTTAAATTTATGCACTTGATGGTAGCCTTCTAGGTTGATATTTTCTCAGATGTTATGCGTTAACACTTGCTACACACATACATACGCACACTGAAATGGCCCTAACCTGGCACATTTTAATTTCTTTAACTGAGCCAAATGTAGATTTTCTTTGACACCTATACTTTTAGTTTGCCTTCTGGCAATCATTTAACCAAATTCTGGATATTTTTCAAGGTTCATCTAGTCTCACCTTTCCTTAATAGTCATGGTCACCAATAATCTTGCTCCTCTATGAAATCTTTAGTGGATAGTCTGTCCCCATCGTTCCAGAACTGGTTTAATACTGTTTATGTGAGTATTCCTAATCTGATTAATGAATTCTCTTGTAGGAAAGCCCTTTGAGGTCAAAACAGTAATGAATGCTTCTGTTGCTAATGTTATTGTGTCAGTGTTGTTTGGAAGACGGTTTGATTACCAAGACACCCAATTCCTGAGACTCTCAACCTTGATTGTTGAAATTGTTAAGCTCGTTGGACGTCCTAGGATTGCAGTAACTATATCTTCCCATTCAATCATCTTAACTTCTTCTAACGCACATTAGGTTGTTCAAGAGACCATGAAAAAGTGTTTGTCAGAGACTTACCATTTCAAAAATGTACACTTTCTGGAACATACTGAGTACAGAGATGTGACAAGCCTGTTTGATTAACACATCTGATAATTCTCCCATCACAAATTATTGCATCAGCTTGCCTGAGTGGCTCAGTCAATTATGCATCTGCCTTGGGCTCAGGTCATGATCCCAGAGTCCTGGGATGGAGTCCTTGCTCAGCGGGGAGTCTGCTTCTCTCTTTACCTTTCCCCCCCTGCTCATGATCTCTCTCTCTCTCTCTCGTAAATAAACAAAAATCTTTAAAAAAAAATTACTGCATCAAATGTTTTATGATGTATGGATTGTGAATCACACCAATATATAGTTCAGTTTGTGACTTCAGTAAATTTTCACAATTTTGGCCATTCAACTTTTACCCAAACCACTGGTTATGCATCAACTGTGGGATAAGCCATGAATGAATAAGGAAAACTCAGTAGAATTCACTTAGAAGAGGGAATTTAAACAAAGGAAAACTATCAAGTAGTAAAAACAATACTAAATAAAATGTTAATATTTATTCTGCATCATTTAAGTTCAAAACAGTGCTACATACCAATTTTTTATATTTGTGAGCAATAAAGTTGCTATCTTCTAGAATGTAGGGACTAAGTGCCTTGTCATATAGTTCCCATTTTCTCTCTTTCTTTTCTTACTTACTTTCTTTCTTTCTTTTTTAAGATTTTATTTATTTATTTGACAGAAAAAGCGAGAGAGCACAAGCAGGGGGAGCAGCAGAGGGAGAGGGAGAAACAGGCTCCCCTGCCCAGTGCAGGGCTCAATCCCAGGATCCTGGGATCATCCTGAGCTGAAGGCAGATGCTTAACAAACTGAGCCACCCAGGGGCCCCAGTTCCCCTTTTCAGTAGCACAACTGACAACGGACAATATTATTTCACTTTGGAATAATTTAGGTCCTGTTACTACAAGTACAGGTTTACTCTAAGTATAGGTGCGGGGGAACCCTGGAACAGGGAACTATGTCTATTTTTTTTAAGTCAATTAGAGAAAGGCAATTATCATATGATTTCACTCATGTGGAATTTAAGAAACAAAACAGAGGAGCATAGAGGAAGGGAGAGAAAAATAAGATGAAACCAGAGAGGGAAACAAACCATAAGAGATTCTAATCTTAGGAAACAGAGAGTTGCTGGAGGAGACAGAGGTTAGGGGTTGGGGTAACCGGGTGATGGGCATTAAGGAGGGTATGTGATGTAATGAGCACTGGGTGTTATGTAAGACTGATGATGGATCACTGACCTCTACCTTTAAAACCTATAATACGTTATATGTTAATTAAGTGAATTTAAATAAATTAAAAATAAGTACATAAATAGCTCAATCCTTAAAACAGAATTTTTTTTTTTAAGATTTTTTTTTATTTATTTATTTGACAGACAGAGATCACAAGTAGGCAGAGAGGCAGGCAGAGAGAGAAAGGAGGAAGCAAGCTCCCTGCGGAGCAGAGAGCCCGATGTGGGGCTCGATCCCAGGACTCTGGGATCATGACCTGAGCTGAAGGCAGAGGCTTTAACCCACTGAGCCACCCAGGTGCCCCTAAAACAGGATTTTTAAAATAATTTTATTTATTTACTCATTTGAAATATAGAGAGTGCGAGCAAGTATGCAAGTGGGGGTGGGGGGGGGAAGGAATCTCAAGCCGACTCCTTGCTGAGCAGGGAGCCTGACGCAGGGCTTGAACCCAGGACCTAGAGATCATATCCTGAGCTAAAACCAAGAGTCTGACACTCAACCGACTGAGCCACCCAGGTGCCCAACTATGTCTAACTTTAGGTGTGGCCTTTTATCTTCAGTATTTAGTAGGTCACTTGGGTGGTTAGGGACCCCTTTGAGAATCTGATAAAATATATAAAGAGCTTATCTCTCACATACATGAATATACCGAGAAACACACCAAATTTAGCCAACAGTGAATTTCTTGCTGAACTTTCTAAGGGTTAGGGAATATTAGATTATATGGTGCTTCTCTAGGGACCCTAGACACAGTAAGCTAGATCTAAATAACAAAAATAATTATTCCGATCCTACAAAGAAACGTCAGTGGTAAGGTGAGTGTGCTACATAGCACTAAAATGGTTTGATCTGGAATCACCTAAGAGTTTGCAGGAAAAACATTTAGATTTATAGCCTTAACCAAAAAGCCAATATTGTTTTCATGTCTCGCCTAACCTCTGAGTAGATGTGTTACTACTGGCATAATATACAAAATACTCTGGGTACATAGAACTTACTATAAACCATACCAATATCCATTGTAAGTTACCTAACTCCACTAAGTGAGGATATCATGTTGTCCAGGCCAGTCTGCCAGCTAGTTGAGATAAAATTGAAGTCTAAATGGGGTGCTATTCTATAATCCTTCCAGAAATAATGGTGTCATTCCCACTACTGCATGCATGACATGTGTATTTAACTTACTTTTGTGTTTTTTTATTCTTCAGTTTTTCAATATGTTTCCAGTTTGGGGGTTCCTCCTAAAAAGTCAGAAGACAGTACTCAGGAATAGAGATGAATTATTCGCTTTTATAAGGATGACCTTCCTAGATCATCAGCATAACATTGACAAAAATGATCCAAGAAGTTTCACTGATGCCTTTTTGGTCAGACAGCAGGAATGTAATGGTATTACCTTATCGTATTGTTTATTATTTAGTTTAATTAATAGCATCTGGAGGAAAAATATTTCTTGCAAAGAAGAAAAATCATTGGATTCAATTAAGTTAGTAATGGTAGGTTTGTACCCTACCAAGAATGCTATTTACTACATTTTCCATTCTCGAATATTTTCCACTGCTTTTCACATCACTCTCTTAAAAAATAAAAAAAAAACAACAAGATATATAGAAGACTTTGAATGTTAGCTTTTAGAATTAGTACAGCATTCCTTTTATTGTAATCTTGAAAATGTGTTTCAGTTGACTAACCCAAGACTAACCCAAGAAAGATTATTTAATGCCATTTTTCTTAAAGAAACAATGTTGGGCACATTCTAATCACTCAGTCAAAAACTAATTTCCAAAATGGCAAACAGCTTTTCCCATTGTTAGAATTATTTATCATCATTAGCATGCAGGATGTGCTTTATTTGAAAATTCTGCACAACATCCTCATAATAAAAATAAATAAATAAATAAAAATTTTTTAAAAATTCACTCTATTGAGGAAAGAATGGCAAGCTCTTTGCTTTTAAATTCATGTTACGTTATCTGCTATGATTGTCAAGTATAACATTTTTTCATCACTCATGATTCCTTTACCCCTTTCAGGAGAAAGATACATCTACTGCCTATCTCAGTGATGAAAATTTGGTGGCACTCGTTAGTAACCTGTTTGCGGCTGGTACACAGACCACAGCCTCCACACTACACTGGGCACTACTGCTCATGTTGCGATATCCTGAAGTCCAGAGTAAGTCTTTTAAGATTCAGGGCATTGCCTGAAGGAAGGATTCAAAAATCTCTTCGGATGGAAAAAGCAGAATTCTGTGGCCACCCTGGATACCTTTAATTTATACCCTTGAGGACAGCATGTACCTTCAGTTTCCTTTGGACATAAGTAGATTTTGCTCTCCAAGTTTCCTGAGATGGTTTACAGGTGTCACTCTTTGCAGGTGTCACTCCATGCAGGTCCCCAGAGGGGCCTCAGGAATAGAGTTCTAGGAATGCAAACAGTGCGGAAAAAAATGGGTCAGAACTCAGGATATAGGTTTGATTTTCACATGGAAGGAAAAATGAGAGATTGTTCCAATATCTCTCCCCCCACCTCTAATCAGTGCATTTTATCCAGAAAAGGTCTGTGATGAGATCACCAAAGTTGTGGGGTCAGCCCAGCCTCGAATTGCACATCGAACTCAAATGCCATACACAGATCCTGTCATTCTGAAGTACCGAAATTTGCTAATATCCTGCCCACAAGCTTACCTCATGCAACAACCACAGATGTGATGTTTAAAAATTACTATATTCCTAAGGTAATGGTTTTAAAAGGGGGAGATGAGGGGAGAGGGAAAGGATGTCAGCTGCTCAAAATCACAGAAGCACTGAAATGAACCACTGAAGGCGATCTCACCTGCCTTTCTTCCCGTCCTCCCCCGCTTCTCTCTCCCCCCCTTCCCTTTTTCCTCCTCTTCTCCCTCCCTACCGTCCAATGAAAGGTAACTGAGTGTGTCAGCATATGTGTGCACAGAATAGGTGGTAATTACTCTGCACAAGGTATTACAAGGTATTATTATTTCCATGTGTTATCTGAGGAAATTGAGGTTCAGAGAGTTTAAGCGAGGTGGGTGGGTAAGAGGCCCAGATCTCGGGAAAGGTGCGCTGCCTCTTCAAGCTGGTTTTACCCACGCATGGCCCCTGACAGCATCACCCCCAGCCTCATGTCCCTCCTCACACAGAAATATGCCCAGGCCCTCTGCTTCTCAATCTTGAGACCTCTAGAGGCATTCCTGTGCTTCCCCCTGGCAGACTGAAGTATGCATAGATCTTTGCTAGAAGTACACCGAAGGCAGAAATTGGCCTAGGATCAGAGCATGCCCATAGTGCTGATTCTATTCCTTAAACCTTCGTCCGGTCAGTGCTTCTGGGCCCATCTCTGCGTGAATCCGCAGGGACCACTGGTTACGTGGCTGCCCTCCCCACACCATCACTGGCTACCCTGTGCGTACCCTACAAACAGGGGGCAACATTCATCTTTGGAGTTTCTCTCCCCAGCATGCATTAAACACACTGTTGGATTGAATTAATCAGATTAGTAGCTGATGAAAACAAATACAACCGATATCAAAAAGAAGAAAAAGAGACCCCCCCCCACCCAAGGAAACTATAATAATGGCAGGATTTGGGTTCTAGTTCTCTATCTGGCTGCAAGCTAGGGAGAGCACTGTTACCAGAGCTTTGCAGGTACAGGGGGTCTCACATGCCCACCATGCTTCTGGCAGCTAGGTCCCTCGCTTTCACTGAGCTCCAGTGGAAATAATCTAGCACAGCTGTTCTGAGGAGGAAAAATCCACAATGCCCAAGTACATGTAAATAAAAAAGAAAGAAACAGGGTGTCTGGGTGGCTCAGTCCTTAAGCGTCTGCCTTCCCCTCAGGTCATGATCCCAGGGTCCTAGGATAGAGCCCTGAATCAGGCTTCCTGCTCAGCGGGAAGCCTGCTTCTCCTTCTCCCTCTCCCTCTCCCCCTGCTTGTGGTTCCTTCTCTTGCTGTGTCTATCAAATAAATAAATAAAATCTTAAAAAAAAAGATAACAACAAAGGAAGTTATAGAATAAAACACTTTAAAGCTGTTGTTTGCTTTTGGTGACTCAACAGCTGTACAGATTCATGCACTGAAACAGCTAACCGCAATGACAGTACTGCGAAGCTTTCTAGAGGATGAGGCTCTGATTAACTACATTGAAGTAGTGAACACTGTCCTTAATGTAGGGGCAGGCTTTTCTTCCCATTATTCTAGTTTGAGTTTTCAGAGTCCTCTTTCCTATATCATAGTTACAATTCCTTTCCTTGATTGTCTTGGTTGTCTAAGAGCACATGGTGAACTGTGGAACGGGGGGGCAACTGATTTTTGAGAATTTGCTTTGATGGGCTTGTTTAGTCTAGCTTGTCCCCTGTCACAGTCCCTGGAGGTAAAAGAGCAAAACCTCACTGAGCCTGCACCAGGGTCTGTCCTACATACTGCTGCGTCTGAGGCTCACCAGCCACCCCATGAGGGTTATTTAATTCCCTTCATATAAATGTAGAAACTGGGATATAGCAAGAGTTAAATCATGTGTCATTATCTCATAGCAAACATAGGACTAAGTAAAGAATGTTTCCGGTTCTGAGTCCAAAACTTGTGTTTTTTAGGAGGTACTGAATGAAAAGGTGTTTGAGTAAGTAAATGTTCTACACCAATCCCAAGCCCCTCCTCTTCCCCTCCTTCCAGATTCTTCCAGAACACACCGCTTCTGAAAAATTACCAACGGGACTTTCACACATTTTTCAAGAGTCACTTTTTAAAGAAGGAATATAGGGGCGCCTGGGTGGCTCAGTGGGTTAAGCCGCTGCCTTCGGCTCAGGTCATGATCTCAGGGTCCTTGGATCGAGTCCCGCATCGGGCTCTCTGCTCAGCAAGAAGCCTGCTTCCCTCTCTCTCTCTCTGCTTGCCTCTCTGTCTACTTGTGATCTCTCTCTGTCAAATAAATAAATAAAATCTTTAAAGAAGGAATATAATCCCTGTCATTAATAGCACTTCTGTTTCTAGGGCACCAAGGTCATCACTTTGCTGACCTCTGTACTTCGGGACCAAACACAGTGGGAAAAGCCAGACACATTTAATCCCGAGCATTTCCTGACTTCCACTGGAAAGTTTGTCAAGAAAGATGCTTTCATGCCTTTTTCTTTTTTTGTTTTGTTTTGTTCTGTTTTTTGTTTTTGTTTTTATTTATTTGTTTGTTTTTAATTTTTCAGCGTAACAGTATTGATTGTTTTTGCACCACACCCAGTGCTCCATGCAATCCGTGCCCTCTCCAATACACACCACCTGGTTCCCCCAACCTCCCACCTCCCTGCCCTTCAAAACCCTCAGATTGTTTTTCAGAGTCCATAGTCTCTCATGGTTCACCTCCCCTTCCAATTTCCCTCAACTCCCTTCTCCTCTCCATCTCCCCTTGTCCTCCATGCTATTTGTTATGCTCCCACAAATAAGTGAAACCATATGATAATTGACTCTCTCTGCTTGACTTATTTCACTCAGCATAATGTCTTCCAGTCCCGTCCATGTTGACACAAAAGTTGGGTATTCATCCTTTCTGATGGAGGCATAATACTCAATAGTGTATATGGACCACATCTTCCTTATCCATTCGTCTGTTGAAGGACATCTTGGTTCTTTCCACAGTTTGGCGACCGTGACCATTGCTGCTATAAACATTGGGGTACAGATGGACCTTCTTTTCACTACATCTGTATCGTTGGGGTTAATACCCAGTAGTGCAATGGCAGGGTCATAGGGAAGCTCTATTTTTAATTTTTTGAGGAATCTCCACACTGTTCTCCAACGTGGCTGCACAAACTTGCATTTCCACCAACAGTATAAGAGGGTTCCCCTCTCTCCACATCCTCTCCAACACATGTTGTTTCCTATCTTGCTAATTTTGGCCATTCTAACTGGTGTAAGGTGGTATCTCAATGTGGTTTTAATTTGAATCTCCCTGATGGCTAGTGATGATGAACATTTTTTCATGTGTCTGATAGCCATTTGTATGTCTTCATTGGAGAAGTGTCTGTTCATATCTTCTGCCCATTTTTTTTTGTATGATTGTCTGTTTTGTGTGTGTTGAGTTTCATGCCTTTTTCAGCAGTTAAGGTCTCGCCTTTGAAACAGGTGGTTTGAGAAATCTGGAGAGATTTGGCGTTGTCTGATAACTGTACTTAGGTTTTGTATTTTTTTTCCATGTGGCACTAAACGTCAAAATATGGGAGAGTAGAAAGGGCCTTTGCTCCCCAGGCGTTAAATTGGCTGTAAGACATTAGGCATTGGAATGGCATTTTCTTAGGGAGTCCCTGAAGATTCCTTGTAGCTGAGGCTAAGGTAGAGCCTTGAGAATTTGAGGAGAACGTTAAGCATGGGGACAGTGGATTGCCCACTTCACTCCAACCAGAAAAGCTTTGCTTGACTGATTGATTGACTGATTGATTGATTTGACTCCATGCAGAGTGCGAAGCCCACTGCAGGGTTTGAACTCAGCTCCCCGAGGACCAAGCGTTGGTGGCCTGACTAAGCCAACCACGCACCCCTGAAAAACTTTGCTTTAATATGTATAAATGCCAGTGTTACTCTTAGAATTTCTTGGGTAGGGGAGGGAGGGAGGGGGCTTAGGATAAGGGAAGAGAGAAGAGCTTTCCACTAGAGTACATTTTGGAATCCAGGGAACTAAACGAATTTACTCTATAATTTTCTGGCTTCTTAAGAACCTGAAATGAATTCTCCATTCCTAGAAAAGAATCTTAGCAAAACTACAGCATAAGCAGTTTGTCACCTTGTGCCTTTCCACTTACACAAACAATAGGTTAGCATTCACTCCATATATCCATTCAGGGATAGGTAAACAGCGGTCACCCAAAGGATAGACTTTTCTTACCTACTGAAAACTAAGGGATACAGAGAGATACAAAGTACAATGCATTCTTCTAATTTTTACACACAAACAGACGTAGGATGATATACGAGAAAACAGTACATGTATTAATGACTTCTACTTTAAATAAAAACATAATATCACATCCAGAACTGGAGTTAAAGGAAAAGAAGAATAATCCACATGTAATTCACAGTGTTATAAATTCAATTTTTCTCATGTTTCCTTGCATTAGATTTTGAAAAAAGAAAGCCATGGAAACATAAAAAATGATCTCTGATGGGCACTTCAGCTACATCTAATTCCAAACCCTCATTTTACAAGTGAAGAGAGGGAGTAATTAATCTATCATCCATAATGTTGTTTTTCTCCCCTAGACTCATTTATCAAATCTTGGATTTTACTGATGTTTAGAGAGATGAAACAATGTTCCCCTTGACACCTCCTTGTCTCCATGCACAACAATTACTGTTTTTTTCTGACCAACTCCAGGTCCTTCCTGGTTTCTCACACACCAGGGCTTAGAGGCTTCTTTGGACTCCGAGACAAGCAGCAAATAGTCCAGATTCTTGCAGAGTGGCCCATCTTCAAACAAGTTTGGCAAAGTATACCTCAGGAATTCCAAACATCTCCAGATATACTGTGTGTGTGTGTGTGTTTCCTGCTTTAGTAAATCTAGGAATAGTGATACTCTGTTTTATCATAAACAGACAAATGGGAACGTATTTAAAATATAACAACCACAAAATCATCACAATAAGAAAAAATATCATAAAACCAATGTGGAGTGCAAAGTCCTCACATTCATCCTTACTTACTGCATTAAGATAGACACCTTGCTCTCTGGTGAGCTTATTTGATCTTTGATCACAATCACTCAACTAATTTTGCACACAGCATTTCTTTTTAAGATCAACAAGATCAGTTGCTATGTTTTCACTTATATATCCTTAACAGTAAACTAAAACAATGCATGCTTTGTTTTGTTGGGTAGCTAGACTCTTACCTTAACTGAATAAACCTAAATATAGGGTAGATATTCACATCCTAAGTTGCATTATTTATCATCCATTAGATGACACGACTCAATCATACATGTTGTTCTTGGCAAGTGGGAGATCTGATCCCAAAAGCTAAATTAGGTGTTCCTTCCATGGGCTCCCTCAACACCCTGTCATTGCTTGTGACACTGTATAATATTCACCTAGTTCATGTTGGGCTCACCTACTGGGCAGTGAACCCTTCCTAAGCAATAGTTTCAGAGCCAAGCTAAATTAAACACCTGTATCTCGTTGACATTGCACATACATCGATGGACTGAATTGTTAGCTTTTATTTAATAAACATTTTCCAACAGACAGATGTAGTATACATTGCCTTTCACCCCTAAAAATCCTGCCTTGGTAGTAGGCATCGTGAAAAACTGCCCCCCACTATCCTTTATGGTGTTCATCGTCTCCTGGAAGTCCCATTTAAACCAAAGTGCTACTTTCCTTGAGATGTAAAATATCTACATTCCAGTATTTTTTAGAACCTTGAAGTCTTTTGTGACTCAGTACCTTTAAGAGTTATCTTCCATATTACATAAACCAACAACAAAGGAAATAAAACTGGACCCTCTTGTTCCATAAAAACTTACCTAGAAGACTTCCTTCCTCAATTTTACTGACTCCACTTTTCAGATATCTTGACATTTTCCCCAATAAGTCATGTTTCAAAAGTAATACGAACCAGGCGCCTGGGTAGCTCAGTGGGTTAAAGCCACTGCCTTCGGCTCAGGTCATGATCTCAGGGTCCTGGGATCGAGCCCCGCATCAGGCTCTCTGCTCAGTGGGGAGCCTGCTTCCCCCTCTCTCTCTGCCTACCTGTGATCTCTGTCAGTCAAATAAATAAATAAAATCTTAAAAGAAAAAAAAAAGTAATACGAACCAAGTCTCTTGTCTTAAAATGCTTTATGTGTCTTCAGAGGCTATGTAGACCCAAGTCTATGAAGACTTGGGTCTATGTAGACTCTGGCCTCAGGTCTTAGGCTCCATAACTCATGTTCTATGCTCATGTCAGAGCCAAATAATTTTAGCCCTGATATACATCATGACCCTTCCACATCCCACCACGTCTTTGCTGAATGACTTCTCACCCTGGGCACAAGAGCCGAGATACAAAGCTCTCATACAAAGCAGGAGGCCTCCCTGACCCTTCAAATTACATTGGGTACCTTCACTATCTGTTCTCATGACACACTAGGCTTTACCCTCACATTTTTCACACTGAAATGTTAATGTTTGTTTAGCTGCTTGTTTCCCTCATGGGGGGCACTTACGGGGGGCATATATACTTGATTTTGTTTTTCCAGGGCTTCAGCAGAGCCCATGAGGCCCAGAAGAGGCTACAGCACTAATCCACACATTCTACAGTAGGAGAACTCACACGTGGACAGCTTTTGTCTCTGACCAGATTGTGTTTGTTTTTTGTGCTCCTATGTCTCATAACCCTGCACTGCGTCTCTCTCCAGGGCGCCGGATGTGTGCCGGTGAGTCACTGGCCAAGATGGAGCTTTTCCTGTTCTTTACCAGCCTCATGCAGAAGTTCACCTTCCAGCCACCCCCCGGGGTCTCCCATCTGGACCTGGACCTAACCCCAGACATTGGCTTCACCACTCAACCAGTGCCTCACAAGTTATGTGCCCTGCCCCGGGCCTAGGCTCTGCATTGCAAGCAGCAGCCCCTGTTCTTAATGGGGTCCTTCACACCAACTCCCCTTTGCTACATTTCGCCAGACGTGATATTCTGCCAAGCACTTCAGCTTTATTTAAACAGTTAGCCGCATCATTGCTAAGTGTTCTAGTGTTAGGTCAGACTGGGTTCCTGGACTAATCAACACAGTAGAGCCTCCGTATAGTCATTCTTTAAGACAGAACATGTGACAACTAGAACCTTCACTTCCTTCTGTACGGTCTTTCTTTCCAACCAAAACTGTCATTTCCTCCAAGGCATATGAGACATCTAAGTATCACCAATTGGTAGTTTTAGTTGGTTCAGGCAGGATGATTACGGAATGCTTTGTCCCAATATGCCCAAGAGCAACTTCAAAACTGCAATGAAGAAAATTCAGCTTTTAAGTGAGGATCACACTAAACATAAGGTATAGAAGACATCGGTTTCATTCTGTGACTCACCAAACAAGGGTGGTTAACAACGGAGAATTGCTTATGAGTCCTGCCAGTTTGCTGAGGTCGGCAAGTGAGTGCTCCCATTCCTCACTTAACTGGGATTTGCAGACCCCACTTGCCAGCACCCAATGCCCTAAAGTCCCAGCGAGGGCATATGCAAGGCACATGGGCTGCAGAGTAACAAAATCATTGTCAGTTCCCCTGAGACACAAAGCATCTTCAGCCTTTATGAAGTCAAATGTTTCTCCACATCATCAACGTGTTTCTCTCCTGCTCTTATCTGATCCCTGTCAAAGCAAAACTGGCACTGGATAAAATTAATCCACCAAGCAAGACTTTGAGGCTATTGTCATAAAGGAAAGACACCAGAACTTCATCTGAACTCAAATCCACTGGAACACGGGGTGAGGGGAAGAGTTTTTAAATGTTGTGGTGAGTTAGAAAAGATGTTAGTGGAGAGGTTGCTCAAAGGCCTGTGACCCCTACACTGAGTTACTCCTTAATTGGCACATGTTTTTCTCTAGGATTAGGCCATTGATGTTTGCTACTTAGCCTCCACTGAAGCTGGGATCCTACCCTTCCAACAGAGACAAGGAGATAGGGTAGCTGACTTCCTTGATGACCCCATTGCAAAGGGATGGGTCCAGGTGTCCTTGAGAAAGACCTTCCTGGTGTATAAAACTGCTAAGGGTTTGTTGTTTGTTTTTTGTTTTTGTTTTTTTTGGTTGGTTGGTTGGTTAAGATTTACAAGTCAGAGGGGCAGAGAAATAATTTACAAGTGAAGTTTTCTCAACTGAATGCCCTAAGAAAATGAAGTCGGAGCCTGGAGCCAGGAAGAAGCTCCTGTAAAATTTAGTCAACCTGAGAGGAATGTAAAGTCCTTTCTGGTCATTCCCATAGCAGCATTTTCCACAGAACCTTTTTACAATGAGTCAGATGGGGGATACTCAGCTTCCCTGACTTTGTTTATCTAATAGGCAAAACCGTCAGTGACAAAGAAATGGGACCTGCTAATTTTAATTTATTGTTTGATCACATTCAAATGCAGGTAGCTGCACCTTCTGAGTTGCCCTCAGTACCTAACTGGTGTTCAATAACATATCAGTGAATTTGCTATCCAAAGTCAACATGAATTGGTAGACTGCTTTCTCTCTTGAGGGACACAGAAACAGATGGGATTAGAGAGCAGGAAATCTTGAATTTTAATTCCAACCCGTTTCGTCCCCCATGTTTGAGACTTTATGACCACATGTCAGCAGTGGCATACATGGTGAATCTGTCACTAAAAGGAAGATAATCTTTAAAACCAGTATGAGACAAGAATGTTCGGCAATAATCATAAAGTAAAACAAATAACTGATCCTTTGGTTACTCTGATATAATAATCATTTATGTAAAAACCTGTCAAGTAACTAATAAGTAAATTTTAATAAAATTGAAGTGTCTTCAACAGAAACAACTACTAAATTATACCACCCATGTAGTGTTTTGTTTTCTTGATTCACCCTTTAGTTTTAAAATAATGAAGAAAAAGTGAATTTAATGTTAACTATGTTATCTGAATCCAGTTTATGTCTGAACTAAATCTGCACTTGTCAAACAGAAAATAGTTTCCTTATTTTAAGCTTTATTTAAATTTAATTTATATTCAATTAATATTCAACTTAATACTTCCTTTTAAAATTTTATATATAATGTCACATACAATGTCAGAATTGAAGTAACTGAATGTCATGTTTCTAATCAATTGCTGTATGTAATCCTATGTAACGGCTGTATTAATGTTTATACTGAATCTTGAAATGCAAGAATATGCACAGGTTGGAAATACAAAGTGCACTCTGAGTGAGTTCAGGAGATTCGGAACCCTTAGGAATTTATTCTCAAAATGAACAGATGTAGTTGATTCCGCATGTATGTGAGAGAGATATTAGAGGGAAAACAGGGAAGAGATTTTTAAATTATCTTCCCTATAGGGGTGCCTGGGTGGCTCAGCTGGTTGAGCATCCAACTCTTCGTTCGGGCTCAGGTCATGATCTCAGTGTTGTGAGAGCTATCAAGTCCCCTTTTGGACTCCACACTGGGTTTGAAACCTGCTTGGGTTTCTCTTTCTCACTCTCCCTCTGCCTCTACCCCCCCCAACCCCAAAATTCAAAAAATAATAATAAAATTATCTTCCCCATTTAAAAAAAAGGAAAAGAAAAATTTTAACATGTTACTTTCAAGCTTACATCTCTACTATTAAAATTCGAACAGTAATCAGGAAGTTTTAAGAATTTAAATCAACCAAAAAAAAATGTATTTAGATCAACAAGAGATTTTTTTCAGAAAGGAGTACTTGTTGACAAAAGCAGACTTTTAGTCCAGCTTTATCACAGTTTTACGATCTCCAAAGATGACATATGGCTTATGTATTGCTCCTGGGACAAACCCTGACCATTGCCTAGTTCTTGGCATGCCATTCAATACAGGTCACAGAATCTCCTTTCTTCCGCTCCAACATTTTGATCATAGACTTATTTCACTTAAACCTTTGCACATTTTCCCACTCAGTTATATGGGGATAGAAAGACTGTATAACCTGATGTCATACTGTATGCTAATTATACTTTAATTAAAAAAAAAAAAGAAAGAAAGAAAAGAAAAAAGAAGGACTGAGTAGCCTGAACCTTATAAACCCAGGGAACTGGATTAATATTGAGGCTGGCATGGGAAGGCCAAAGGCATTGCTATGGCTTTTCTCTGAGACATGGAGACCAGCTGTCTGAGACAATCAATCTCTACCCAAGTCGACTATGTAAAGGTGTCCTCCCTGAAAGTTCTCTTGGAGAAGAAGAACTTGGAAGAAGAAAAGAACTTGGAAAGTTCTCATGAAAATTATTTCATGCCCATTGTACCCTCCAACCCTTCTCCCATGTAAGTTGAATTTGGGAATTTAATTATACCCATATTTCCACTGACCTAGTCAGCTTTCAAAATTACCTCAGAGTTGCGGTTCCTGAGTGGCTTAGTCGGCTGAGCAACAGACTCTTGCTTTCAGCTCAGGTCATGATCTCAGGGTCTTGAGCTCTGCACTCTGCAGGGAGTCTGCTGGAGATTCTCTCCCTCTGCCCCTCTCCCTGCTCATTTCTCCCTCTCTCTCTAAAATAATAAATAAAAATCATTAAAAGCAAAACAAAAAAACCTCCAAAATAACCTCAAAGTCACAAGAATTTTTTTGGAAGATGGACATATGACTAAGGATAATCCAGTGGGTATTGAATCAGCTTTAACACTCAGGGTTTGGGGTCTGGGGCACATTGTCCAACAAACCAGCCTTAAGATTAGGCTTATGCACCCAACAGCCTCAGTGACCACTGGGTAATACCCATGCCTAGGTAGATCACATAAAAAGCTTCTCTTGCTAGCCTACCGCCAGCTTCTCCATGGTATCAGCTTCCCATCAGAGCAGATATGAACCCTCCCTTTTTTCACTACTGTGAAAGAAACATTCTACCAGACAGAATTGAACAGGCAAGGAAGAATTTATTCAAGACTTATTATAAATAAATTTAAGCAATTATGGCAATAGGAGACAGAGACTGAACTTAGCGCCCTTGAAACAAAATGTGGGTTTCTTTTTAAGTACTAGGGCAGCTTAGTGGAAAAGTACTGGAGGACATTGTGGAGGAGGCTGGTCAATTCAATTAATCCATCTTATTGGTTAATTGATACTTATTAAGGTAGGCTCTTACCATCTCCCAGAGACTGGAAGTTAGGGACCCTGTCTTTCTTGATTACATTTCCAAGAGATAGCTCCCAGATCCTTGAGAAAGACATTCCTTTGATGAGCAACAGACAAGAAGTTGAAAGATTTACATGTCAATAAGGCAAAGAATGAATTTGCAATTCCATGTTTCTAAAGAAACCACTGCAAGAAAAGGGAGGGGAAGCAGTCAGAAAGAAACTTGTCCTGTTAAGTCAAGCTGAGGATAGCCTTAAGGTCATCTTGGTCTCTGTCAAGCTTTCTCACCACGCTGCCTGCCTTGCTCCCCTACCAAGTGCCAAGTGATGTTGCCTGACTCCCTTCCAATACCAAACCGGAGCCTCTGTCCGTCCAAGTTTGTGAAGGTTGCAGTTTCCCCGAAAAGTATTCATTCTATCTTACACTTAGAATCTGAATTTGAATCTAAAGTTAATTCCATGCCTTGAAGCTGACCAAGTCTACCATTTTGTGGCTAATATTGGCAGCACAGTGAATAAGAACTGATTGTGATTTCTTCCTCTTTGCAAAGTAAACTGCACTGTTGTCTTCTCTTCTCTTCATCTAGCAAGTTTATAAAGATTTGCCCTCCCTAATTAAAGAGCCAAGTACTATCTAGAGCTGTAAGCCTGTCAGGGTGTCCAAGAGTCACAGCCTTTGTTTTCTCCCCTGAAGCAGTTTATTCACATTCAGGCTCCGCCTTTCTCCCCACCCCCTCCCCACTCATTAGCAGAGAGTGCACAAGGCTGGCTGTCCTGACTCAGCCTGCAAAAGTGTGGCAACTGTGCTTTCTTTCAGGACTTCCTGCCCTTCTTCCCTCAAGGCGTTTTTAAATAAGTATTGTCTCCCATTCTGAGACAGTAATTCTGTACACATTTCAGAAACAATTTGAATTCCAATAATCAGTGTTTCATTACGATACTTTAGAATATTAAGACTCTCTCGAAAAAATTATATTTTTAGAGATCTCCTTGCTGATTCAGAAATCAGTATCGATTTCACTCTTCTGTAATCTCTAAATGCTTTCCGAATTCTACAAAGTATAATTTCCATGGCCTTGTTAAAGATTGTTAATGAATGGGGAACAGGGAGGAAATGAAAACTTTCTAGTTTTTGTAAGTGACAAAGTAGGATACAGAACTAAATATAGCATATATATATCAATGCTTCTCAAACTTTAATGAGAACACCCAGAGATCTTGTCAGAATGCAAATTCTGATTCAGTAGATCTGGTCTGGGGTCTGAGATTCTACATTTTTAAAAAAAAAACATTCTTAGAGATGTTCATGCTCCTGGTTCCCCCTGAATAGTATCCATATACCTTAGTTTATAATACTCAGATTTTATATATAGCTTATGCCAAGAAAATGTATATATACACACATAAAAAATAGAATAAAATACACATTAAAATAGAGTAAAATACGTAAAACAAGACGGGAAACATACCAAATATTAAGAGATTTGGGGGCAAGGGTGAATTTTTATTTTACTCCCAATTGTCTTTCTTCCTAGCTAAATATTTCCTCAAACTTTTCTGCAGTGAATACAACTTTTTCTTTTAACAGGAAGATTAGTCCTTCTCCTTTTTCATAGGCAAAAAAGCACATCAGGTATTAACAAGAATAAGAACAGCAAGTCAAATGTAATGAATCTCAAAGGCCTTGGAGGTTGTGGACAAAGGTCTTCAGAGAGGTCAACACTTGCCTAATGGCAGTTGTGTGATATTTACCTTATGGTCCCTTGAGTGGCCACGTGGCTTCTGGCAGTCCTTGCTATGATTCATCCACCTAAGGCAGTTTTAGATGGTCATATTTTTCCACAAAGTGGAGGTAAGACCAAAGAGCAAAGACCCAGACATTCTCAGAGATTTATTCATATTGGGAACACTGGGGTATCACTTTGGGTTCACTCTCAGGACACTGTGAAAGGGGAAAGAATCCTCAGCCTCCTCACACAACCAGGTTCTCCTTGGATCCCGAAAACCTGTGAAGCAAATTCTACAGGGCTTCAACATATTACTTCCTACCAGGGAGACATCGGTTTGAAGGAAATCTGTTCAGTGCGTTACAGGCAGTTAACAAGGAGGTTGGGGAGTGTTTTAAAAATACCTTTTAGGGACACCTGGTTGGCTTAGTCCTTTAAGCGTCTGCCTCCAGCTCAGGCCATGATCCCAAAGTCCAGACACTGAGTCCACATCCCCACATCCTGCTCCTTGCTCAGTGGGGAACCTGCTTCTCCCTCTGCCTGCTGCTCCCTCTGCTTCTGCACCCTCTCTCTGACAAATAAATAAGTAAAACCTTTAATAAATAATAATAAAAATGATTTTTACTTGAGATAAAATTAACCTAAATATATTTGGACTAAGAGTTAAGATGGAAAAAAAAAGAGTTAAGCTGACTTGAACAAATACATTTTTGAGAGAAAGGAGATAAAATGAAAACTCCTTGTATTCTGTTTTTCTGAGACAACAGGGCATCAGATTTAAAATCCCAGAGGGAGAACAAACCTGACACCTAAAGAAAGTATTTAAAACTCCTACTGCCCACGGGTAGCTAAGCAGACTTAAAACCTCCTCAAAGACCCTGTCAAGCAATGTATACCTTAGGCCTTAGAATCATACGATAAATAATCACAAGACGTGGAGGTCATTTCTAAGAGATTTAAGGATGTATTTACTGATCCATTAAATGCTGGGAAAAGCTAGAGAGAAGTTTTTTTCTTATAGGAATCCACAAAAGAGTCAAAAATCACCAGTTTGGGTTGTACAGAATTCCTTGTGTTGTATGCCTTTGGCTGTTTTCCTTAATTAAATAAAAGACTAATGCCTACTTGGGATGAAAGTGAATTAAACAATTACAACACAGAACTAGTAACAGCTAACTTTGAGCATTCATTATATGCGAAGTACTATTTTATGTATTTTTCGTTTACCATAATCCTAGGGAAAAAACCTTATGAGGTTAATACTATATATTACCCCTACTTGATGAATAAGGACACAGAGGCACACAGAGATTAAGCACTTGCCCAAAGTCACAGTAAGCAGTGGGACAGTTTTGAACCCAAGAAGCTGAACTTCCGGGTTAGCCTCCAGAGAGAAGGCAACCAATGATGTTTGGGTCCATGTTAAGGAGGCTTTTCTTACTGACTGCATATTCAATGCTCAGTCACCTGGGGCCATATAATGACTCACAACCAAATTTATCAAGCCAGGCCTGAAAACTGTCTGCCAAGAAGTTTAACCTCACACAAGGGCCAGGCAAAAGTTGTTGCAGGAAAAAATAATTCACTTTATGGGGCCTATATTACCTGTTCTACACCAAATAGCTTTGAACACAAATGAGGTCAGGTGCTGCATTCCTCCCTCAAGTGTGGGTCTTATAGTCCTCCAGTCAAAAGTTCTGGTGGGACTCGTGAGCATTAAGGTATTTCTAGCACTTCCCATAAACATGAGTCAGAAAACCCAGGATGCCCTGTCTTCTTTTGACTCCTTACAGGTAAGTTCCCCTGAAGGCCATTCTCAAACCTTTAGAAGGGAGAAGATCATATTCTTACCTACTTAGTAAGCCTATGCAATTACTACGTTGTGACTTACCTAAGCCACATGACCTCGACAGCTAGGTCGGCTCACTGTAAAACAGGGATATAGATTTGAGGGCATTTCAAAACTGAAAGTAAAGAGCACAGAGCGATGAGTGAGGTAGGGGGTACAGTTCAACAGATGACTCTTCAAAAGCCAGCGTCCCACTTATTTTGTTAGTTCTTGCAGTAACCAAATACTCCTCCAGCCTGCTCAAGTCAGGAGTTCATCTCTAGAGGGAAAGCTTGCTCTTCACAGATCTCCAAACCAGACCACAGTACTACAGAGGTAATAAAAATGGTGTTTAATAAAAAAGAGGAACAAATAAAAAGACATTTCAGTAGCACCAGAAGAGACTTTTTTTCCCCCAACAGCATCAAGAGCGATGTATTTTCAATCCAGTTTTGAATGCAAATGTTATTAATAAGAAACAATGGACAGGAATAAGATATACAATTATTTTAGGGCAAACTACACATTATCTACCTTTAAATAACACTTATCTGCCAAATTTAAAATAGTAAAAATAAATAAAAACCAGATAAAAATCATTTTTATTCGACTGGATATTTTGGGGGTTCTAAAGCCCCTTTAAATGGCACTTAACGTTCAAAGTTAGGTCTTCTGTTCTCCCCCTCTTCTTCTCCTAGTATTCTTTCCCCCTAACATTTAATGAAAAAAAGAAAAAAATGTGCACATCAGAAAAAAGTTTAAAAAAGGAAAGATTTTCTTGCTGCTTTATTTTGATTTTCCCATTCCTTTTTACTTTCTTTTTCAGCTTTAAAACAAGCCTCTCTCCCCATCTCCTCCCACTCTCTCTGCAGAGAGCGGACTTCAACCCTCACTTCTAATTTAGGTCCGAAAGAGCGGGGAGGGAGGGAAAGAGATCAGTGAAGCTGTATTGCAAAGTGAGAATTTTATTTCAACAGGCCCACATTTTACCAATTTGAAAATACCTTTCCTTCCCCTCTTCCGATGACTTAGGTCCCCAGACCGTCACAGTATTTAAGACACAAAGGAGGTACTATGTTGCTCACAGTTCTTCATTCTGTCTGGGGTGTCATCTGCCTCCCAGCGGCGCTGACAGGCCTCTTAAAACGTCCTCGCTGTCGGTTAATTACAGGCTGGCGTTCCGGGAAGAGCATTTTCTTAAGGATTATCTCTCATCCACCATCCCGCAGCATTCCTCAGGCTCCTCTTTCCTGTTTTATATCCAGTCCCTGGGGACCGCGAGGTGATCTCCCCGCAGGTGGACTCGGGGCGTCTCTCCCCATGCGGGAGAGCCCGAGGTTCTCCGGAGTCCTGGCGCCCACAGCCCGGCGCTTCACTCCCTGTTGGTGCGAAAAGTGATCGCGCTCATGGAGTGCTCCTCGGTCCGTGCGGTCATCTGCCCCTTCCTCCATGCGGTCCACAGGACTTCTTCTGTCGCCTGATAGTCCACAATCCGCACGAGCACCGACCTGGGTGGGGATGCAGGGTCCCGCGGCAGAGCTCTGAAGGGAGCGTCTACACGGCTGCCCAAAACTCGCTTTTCTCGCGGAAAGAGAGACGGGCAGTCGGGTTCCCAGTCGTCTCCCGCCGCCTGAAAAAGATCGTCCCCACCGGCCACTTCTTCCCGCGCAGGGTCCCCTTGAGTCCCCAACCACCTCTCTGGGTGCAGAAGGAAGAGCACTTTCTCTCTGACCCAGGGCTCACAGACCAGGTTCTCAGCCGGTGGGCGGTTGACCGGTGCCCCGCCTGGGCTTCCGCTCGCCCTCACCTCCGCTGCCGCCCCCGCCACCGCGGGATTCCCACCACCGGGAGCCAGGACCGCCCCGCGCCCCAGCTTGCGCGAAGAGGACCCGGCACGCCCCAGGATGCCCGGAGCGTCCGCGAGATTCGCAGTCCCGGGGGGCCCAGAGACCCCCAACAGGACAGGAGGCTCATTCATTCGTGGATCCTTTAAGCGGTTCACGGAGCAAACTCCCCCTGAGCTCCTCAGACCCTGGTCCGGCACGGCTTTTTTTTTTTTTTTTTTTTTTTTTTTTTTTTAAGGCACGCCCGCCCGCTCCGTGCAGACCCCGCCTCCTGCACCGCCCATTCTGCTCCGCCCCGGCCTTGCTCGCCTTTTAAAGACAAAAGAGTCTGACCTTCCCGCAGTCCCTCCTCTTTTTCCTTCTCACCCTTGACCCCAGCTCTGCTGCTGTGGTATGGCTCATTGTGTGCCCTCTTGCGCCTTAGCTCTGGTTTAGTTTCCACCGTCTGTTCTTCTCGGGGCAGAGGCGCAGAAGACATCCTCGCACAGCGCCCCCTGAAATGCCCACGACTCTGTGCGCTCTTTTCCCAGGACGCGCCTCCCAGGTGGAGGAACAAGGAAGTGTTCTGGTTTTGTTTTATTATCTGATTTAATCAAATTCTTGTAAAAAAGATTTCATGTCCAGTCCAAATACATCCCCATCGTGCAGCCAAGATTAGCGAGTGTAGAGCCAGGGAGCCGACTTTTTGAGAAAATGGCTTTTGGTTTGTTTTGTTCTTCCTTCGGCTTGCCAGGACCTGTGGGACAGTGGTTGCTTCTGTCTTCATATTGGTTATAATCAATGTTTACTCCAGGAAGGGATTTAGTGCTTTGGATCAAACGGAAACAGAAAACCAAATAGCTAAATGAACGTCTCCAGGATTTAAAATTCTGTCGTTTATTATTTTTTTTAAAAGACTTTATTTGACAGAGAGATCACAAGTAGGCAGAGCAGCAGACCAGGATGGGAGGTTGTGGGGGTGCAGGAGCAGGCTTCCCGCTGAGCAGAAAGTCTGATGCAAGGCTGGATCCCAGGACCCTGAAATCATGACCTGAGCCAGAGGCAGATGCTTAACCCACTGAAGCCAGAGGCAGATGCTTAACCCACTGAGCCACCCAGGTGCCCCTACATCTTTTTTTTTTTTTTTTAACCCCTTCATTCCTCCACTCCCTTTCTCTTTAACCCAAGTGGTTAAAAAACTATGTCTCTCAATTTCTGGAAAAAAATAAAAAGTGTGCATCTCTGGGCAGACTTTTGGAATCTGTTCATTGGCGAGCACACTGACACACTAACCTTTGGGGTTAATGGGGGAAACTAGCTAAGGGAAAATAATGGAGCCTTTTTTGGGATTGCGGGTTCCATCCTTAGTAGCAAGTGTTTGTTTTACTAGAAAACGCTCACTGTTTTCATATCTACTTTAGAAAAATGACTGCTATGGTGGACATTTCTACCCCTATATGAAAGACCAAGTAGTGTGGGGAGATATTTGGGAAAGAGAGGACCTTCTGATGTTTGCCAAGTCATATGTATGTATATACATGCATACATACATACATACATACGTACATACATACAAAAGTGTTGAAGGAGTGAGAGAATCTAGGTCAGATCTGGCTGACCTTGAGCTGGTTATTGCTAAATGACAAAATTTTTAAGTGTTTTAGATTGGCATTGTTCTAAGCACTCTATATATTTAAATTCATTTATTTCTCACAACAAACTAAGCAAGTAGTACTATTATTATAATCTCCTTGAGAATTTTGAGGAACAGGGAGGCTAAGTATTTGTCCAAGTTCAAGCACCAATGAACAATGCAGCCAGGATTCTAGCATGCTTAAATGCTTCCTCCTATTTCCAGTCGGTCCCACTTTAACCCTATGACTTCATGTTCTTTTCTGTTCCTTTACTCAACCAGTAATTCCTGAATGTGTGATAAATGTCAACAAATATTCTAGATGTTGGAGACTTCTGGGAGTATGGGACAAATATGGGACAAAAACTCTTGAAGTTTTCATTCTTCAAACTCTTGTCCAAAAGTAGGATATAATACCTTAACTTTAGTGTACACAAATATCCCCTGAGGATGAATACCTTACTCTCCTCTGAAAGAGCCTGTTCTTGTAGAGCGGGGGTAGCAGTCAGAGTATGGATTTTGAGCAAGCCTCCCAGTTATTCTGAGGCTAGTTCTCCATGAACAGCATTCAGAGAAGCATCACCAAAAATCTGCATAGATAAACTCTAAGCCTTTTTTTTTTTTTTTTTTGCTGCTTTCAAGTGACAATAACACTGCATTTTCCTTCCTTGAAGGAATATTGATAGAATTTCAATGGAGGTATATTTATTTTGAGAGAAACGTAATGTAAACCACAAAATTTATTACTTTTTTTTTTTGTTTTTTTTTGGCCTTTGGAGATTGGGTGAGGGATTAGAGTAGGGATGTGGAACAGGGAAAATCTATTTGCTGAGAAACGAAACATTCACCTATCATGTGGCACCTGAATCTCTAGCTGTCAAGAATTTTTTAATGATGCATAAAAGAATTATCACAGGAAATGCAGAATAAGTTAATCTTCAAAGAGATAAAGTCTAAAAAGAATATAAAGCAGAAAAACCGGCAGTGTGTGTCTGGGATAGCGGTGTCTGCTCTGCTTAATATCTTAAAGTGCCTAAAAGGCTAAAGTGAACCTTTTTACCCTGTTTACTTTCTCTCTAAATTGCCTCCAACATTTGCAAATTCCAGCCACTGGCAGGTAGTAAAACAATTTCTAAACCTGGGATCTAAAAAGTGATGAATGACTGACTCTATATCCTAGTAAGATCAAAAGAAGCTTGTTATTAATATTAATAGCCCAATCTCCCAGGGACCAGCCCCTCTCATGTTGCTTATTAGATTCATAAATAATTTTTAATCCTAATAATATAGTATCACTCTCCATTATTCTAGTATCTTGGCCTTTAAAAGGTATACCCTCCACTGGCAGGCCTAACCCCTAATGTTTGTGTCATAGGGTCTTTTGGAAGTAATTAAGGTTAAGTGAAGTCATAAGCGTGGGGTCTGATAGGACTCCAGCCTCTTAAGAACAGAGATCTCCCCCCACTTCCCACATCCCATGTGAGGACACAGCAAGACAGTGGCCACCTGCAAGTCATGAAGGGAACTCTTGCCAGAACCCTATCTGGACAGATAGGGTCCAGATTGCTGGCACCCCAATCTTGGACTTTTGCCCTCCAGAACTGTGGGAAAATAAAAATCTGTCATTGAGCCACTCAGTCCATGGCATTTGGTTATAGAAACCTAAACAGACTAGTGTACCAACTTGAAATGATTTAAAGAAAATAGGTTTTATCATAAGGATATTGTTAAGAAGAAGAGCTCATAGAAAAGTGAAGGGAAGGTAGACTGGGTGGGGGAGGAGCCGGCTCCCGGCAAGCAGCGGAACAACGGAGCACTAAATCAGGACTTTTAAAAGTCTGCTCCACTGAGGGACATCGCTCCAGAGGCTAAACCAGGGTGAAGCCCATGCGGGGATAGTGTGGCCTAAGGTCCCACGGGGTCACAGAAGGATCGGGATGTCTGAGTGTCGCAGAGCTCGCAGGTATTACAGCGGGGAAACAGGCTACAGAGACAGAGCCGAGGAGTGAGCTCTCAGCTCCAGGTTACCTTGAACCGGGCACAGGCTGGGTGAGCTCAGAGTGCGGCCAGAGGTCAGGGAGACGGGAGTGATTGAGCGCTTTTCTCTCAGGACGCACTGCAGAGTGGGGCCCTGAGCTCTCACCTCCTCTAGGCCGGAAATTGGGAGGCTGCCATTTTCATTCCCGGCCTCCGGAACTCTACGGAGAGCATTTAGGGAACAAAAGCTCCCGAAATCGAACCCGAGAGGATTACTTAGCCTGGCCCCTGGTAAGGGCATTGCAATTCCGCCTCGGGCAAAGACACTTGAGAATCACTACACCAGGCCCTTCCCCCAGAAGATCAACAAGAAATCCAGCCAAAACCAAGTTCACTTACCAAGGAGAACAGCCGAATTCCAGAGGAGGAGAAAGCAAAGAATGGAACTCATGGCTTTCTCCCCATGATTCTTTCGTCTTGCAGTTAATTTAATATTTTTTTAATTTTATTTTTTTCCTCTGCTATTTTTTTTAACTTTTGCCCTTTCCTTTTAAAACATTCTTTAACTAGTTTATCTTGACAATACCTTTCATAAAAAAATAATAATAATCCTTTTTGAACCTTCATTATTATAGTCATATTTTATCCCTCATTGTATCTAACTTTATTTTTTGTATACACAGAGGGTTTTTTCTTCTAAAAAATTTGGGGTACAACTTCTTCTAATAGATCAAAATATACCCTAAATCTAGCTCCGGGCTTGTACTAGTCTCCAGCTCAAGAAAAATCTCTCCACTTTCTTTTTCTTTATTCTCCCAACCAACTTACTTTATCAACTCCTTTTTTAGAAATCAAAAAAAAAATTTTTTTTTTCATCTTTATAGGCATATTCCATCCCTTCATTCTGTTTACCCTTATATACGTTTTTCATTCTTTAAAATTTTGGGAGGTAGTTTTTTCTAAGAGACCAAAATATTCCCAAAATTAAGTGGGTGACCCTGTTCTCCTCACCAGTCAAATATATATATAAATATTTTTTATTTTTTATATTTTTTCCTTATTTGTTTTCTTTTATTATTTTCTTTTTCTGAACTTCTTTTTATCCCCTTTCTCCACCCCCCACCATTTGGGGTCTCTTCTGATTTGGTTAAAGTGCACTTTCCGGGGGTCTTTGCCACCCTTATGGTATTTTATTTGCTCCTTCATGTATTCTTAACTGGACAAAATGACAAGGCGGAAAACTCACCACAAAAAAGAGAACAAGAGGCAGTACCAAAGGCTAGAGACCTAATCAATACGGACATTGGTAATATGTCAGATCTAGAATTCAGAATAAAGATTCTCAAGGTTCTAGCCAGGCTCAAAAAAGGCATGGAAGATATTGGAGAAACCTCTCTGGAGATATAAAAGCCCTCTCTGGAGAAACAAAAGAACTAAAATCTAACCAAGTTGAAATTTTAAAAAAAGCTATTAATGAGGTGCAATAAAAAATGGAGGCTCTTACTGCTAGGACTAATGAGGCAGAAGAAAGAATTAGTGATATAGAAGACCAAATGACAGAGACTAAAGAAGCTGAGCAAAAGAGAGACAAACAGCTAGTGGACCACACCAGGGGAGAATTCGAGAGATAAGTGACACCATAAGAAAAACAACATTAGAATAATTGGCATTCCAGAGAAAGAAGAAAGAGAGAGGGAAGCAGAAGGTATATTGGAGAGAATTATTGTAGAGAATTTCCCTAATATGGCAAAGGGAACAAGCATCAAAATCTAAGATATGCAAAGAATCCCCCTCAAAATCAATAAGAATAGGTCCACACCCCATCACCTAATAGTAAAATTTACAAGTCTTAGCGACAAAGAGAAAATGCTGAAAGCAGCCTGGGAACAGAAGTCTATAACATATAATGGTAAAAATACTAGATTGGCAGCAGACTTATCCACAGAGACCTGGCAGGCCAGAAAGAACTGGCATGATATATTCAGAGCACTAAATGAGAAAAACATGCAGCCAAGAATACTATATCCAGCTAGGCTATCATTGAAAATAGAAGGAGAGATAAAAAGCTTCCAGAACAAACAAAAACTGAAAGAATTTGCAAACACCAAACCAATTCTACATGAAATATTGAAAGGGGTCCTCTAAGCAAAGAGAGACCCTTAAAGTAGTAGATCAGAAAGGAACAGAGAGAATATACAGTAACACTCATCATACAGGCAATACAATGGCACTAAATTCATATCTCTCAATGGTTACCCTGAATGTAAATGGGCTAAATGCCCCAATCAAAAGACACAGGGTATCAGAATGGATTTAAAAAAAAAAAAAAAAAACCATTAATATGCTGTCTACAAGACACTCATTTTAGACCCAAAGACACCTCCAGATTTAAAGTAAGGGAGTGGAAAATAATTTACCATGCTAATGGATATCAAAAGAAAGCTGAGGTGACGATCCTTATATCAGATCAATTAGATTTTAAGCCAAAGACTGTAATAAGAGATGAGGAAGGACACGCTATCATACTCAAAGGGTCTGACCAACAAGAAGATCTAAAATTTTAAATATCTATGCCCTTAACATGGAAGCAGCCAACTATATAAACCAATTAATAACAAAATCAAAGAATCTCATTGACAATAATACAATTATAGTAAGGGACTTTAACAACCACCCTCACTGAAACAGAAGGATCATCCAAGCAAAAGATCAAGAAGGAAATAAAGGCCTTAAATGATGGACTGGACTAGATGGACATCACAGATATATTCAGAAAATTCCATCCCAAAACAACAGAGTACACATTCTTCTCTAGTGCACAAGGAACATTCTCCAGAATAGATCACATCCTGGGTCATAAATCATATCTCAACTGGTATCAAAAGATTGGGATCATTTCCTGCATGTTTTCAGACCACAATGCTCTGAAGCTAGAACTCAATCACAAGAGGAAATTTGGAAAGAACCCAAATACATGGAGAATAAACAGCATCCTTCTAAAGAATGAATGGGTCAATCAGGTAATTAAGAATTGAAAAAATTCATGGAAACAAATGATAATGAAAACACAATGGTTCAAAATCTGTGGGACACAGCAAAGACAGTCCTGAGAGGAAAATATATAGTGGTACAAGCCTTTCTCAAGAATCAAGAAAGGTCTCAAATACACAACCTAACCCCATACCTAAAGGAGCTGGAGAAAGAACAAGAAAGAAACCCTAAACCCAGCAGGAGAAGAGAAATCATAAAGATCAGAGCAGAAATCAATGAAATAGAATCCAAAAAAACAATACAACAAATCAAAGAAACTAGGAGCTGGTTCTTTGAAAGAATTAATAAGATTGATAAACCCCTGGCCAGACTTATCAAAAAGAAAAGAGAAAGGACCCAAATAAATAAAATCATGAATGAAAGAGGAGAGATCACAACCAACACCAAAGAAATACAAACAATTATAAGAACTTCCTATGAGCAACTCTACGCCAACAAATTTGACAATCTGGAAGAAATGGATGCATTCCTAGGGACATATGAACTACCACAACTGAACCAGGAAGAAATAGAAAACCCGAACAGACCCATAACCAGTAAGGAGATTGAAACAGTCATCAAAAATCTCACAACAAACAAGAGCCCAGGGCCAGACGGCTTCCCAGGGGAATTGTACCAAACATTTAAAGAAGAATTAGTTCCCATTCTCCTGAAACTGTTCTAAAAAATAGAAATGGGAGGAAAACTTCTTAACTTATCTTATGAGGCCAGCATCACCTTGATCCCAAAACAAGACAAGGATCCCATCAAAAAAGAGAATTACAGACCAATATCCTTGAACAGAGATGCAAAAATCTCACCAAAATCTTAGCCAATTCGATCCAACAGTACATTAAAAGGATTATTCACCACGACCAAGTGGGATTTATTCTAGGGCTTCAAGGTTGGTTCAAGTCAATCAATGTGATACAACACATTAATAAAAGAAAGAACAAGAACAATATGATACTCTCAATAGCTGCTGAAAAAGGATTTGACAAAGTACAGCATCCCTTCCTGATCAAAACTCTTCAAAGTGTAGGGATAGAGGGCACATACCTCAATATTATCAAAGCCGTCTA